>NW_015169172.1:2518975-2534786 GCF_001447785.1 Gekko japonicus
AGGAATGCCCAACCACCTGTGAGGTGCAGCAGTGCTGTTGGCCCAGCTTCCCCAATGGCTTCAAACATGCTCCCCCACCTCCTATACCTGACAGACGGCGGTCTATCAGGTGCGGCAGTGGGTACAGGATGCTTAAAACCATCAGGGAGTCCACCTTAGCAGTAACACCATAGTGATCCTGATGGTCCAGTCTCCACAATGGCTTGCAATACCCCACCCCCCTACACTGGACGGGCAGTTGCCTGTCAAGTGAAGAAGAAGAAGAGATTGGATTTATACCCCACCCTTCACTCTGAGTCTCAGAGGGGCTTACAAACTCCTTTCCCTTCCCCTCCCCACAACAAACACCCTGTGAAGTAGGTGGGACTGAGAGAGCTCTGACAGGAACTGCTCTTTTCAAGAACACCTCTGACAGAACTATGGCTTGCCCAAGGTCATCCAGCAGCTGCAAGTGGAGAAATGGGAAATCAAACTCGGTTCTCCTAGATTAGAGCCCACACACTTAACCACAACAACAAACTAGAAGAGGGGGTGGGATGCTTACAGCTATCAGGGATGCTTGCTCAGCAGGGGGTTGGGGGCTATCCAGTGTTTTGCACTGGGCAGAAGTCTTGGGTGTGTCCTCGGTGCAAGGAGCTCCTGGTTCTCAGGGAACGTGTGTGCTCCCTTGAGGCCAAGGTGGCTGACCTGGAGAAGCAGAGACAGTCAGCTAGGCGCACAGAAAAGACTCTCGGGGACTTGTTAGCTACGTCCCACTCTGGATCTGGCAGCCCCGCTGCTGTCAGGGAGCATGAGGGTCTAGGGGAAACAGGGCACCATGCTGAGGATAAGGGGAATGTGCCCTCAGAAGGGACCTCTTCCCCAGCTGGTGAGCGGCTCTCCTTTTGCACCAAGGAACCATCCCTGAGCAGGGTGGGAGGGGGGCTCTTGGTAGTGGGTGATTCGATCCTTAGGCAGGTAGACAGCTGGGTGGCGAACCCGCGTACTGACCGTATGGTGACTTGCCTGCCTGGTGCGAAGGTAGCGGACATTACGCGTGTTTTAGATAGGCTGGTAGATAGTGCTGGGGAGGAGCCAGTGGTCGTGGTGCATGTCGGCACCAACGATGTGGGGAAATGCAGTCGTGAGGTCCTGGAGGAGAAATTTAGGCTGCTGGGCAGGAAACTTAGGTCCAGGACCTCCAAGGTAGCCTTCTCAGAAGTGTTACCTGTTCCACGCGCAGGGCCGGAGAGACAGGCAGAGATCAGGAGTCTCAATGCGTGGATGAGACGATGGTGTAGGGGGGAAGGGTTCAGGTTTGTTAGGCACTGGGATACTTTTTGGAACAAGAGGGAGCTGTACAGGCGAGACGGTCTCCACTTGTCCCGAGAAGGAACCAGGCTGCTGGCACTTAAAATCAAAAAGGTGGCAGAGCAGCTTTTAAACTGAATATTGGGGGAAAGCCGACAGGAGATGAAAAGTCTCTGGTTCGGGTTGGCTCATCTGAGAGAGGTGAGGGGGTACCGGTTGCTTTTCTACAGGGAGGTGGATTGAAATTGTCCACAGAGGCCATGGCTGGTGACATGGACTGCCGGACAACGACTCGAGATAGCAAGAGGAAGGATGCAGGCTTAACTTGTAAGGGAAATTACAGCTGTTTCTATACAAATGCTAGAAGTGTCCGAGGTAAAATCGGGGAGTTGGAGTGCTTGGTGTCGGAGGGAAAAATAGACATTGTGGGTATTTCTGAAACTTGGTGGGATGAGGAAAATCAGTGGGACACAGTGATTCCCGGTTATATATTATATCGGAAGGATAGGGGGGGAAGGGTTGGAGGTGGGGTAGCTCTGTATGTCAGAGAGGGTATAAAGTCTAGAAAGATTGAGAGGCTAAGTGAATTGGATTCGCTTCTGGAAGTTCTATGGGTTGAAATAGGGGGGCCAAAAGGAAACTTAACACTGGGAGTTTGTTATCGCCCACCAGATCAAAAGATAGAGGAGGATTATAAAATGATGAATGCCTTAAAGATAGCAACTAGACAAAAACACTGTGTAATAATAGGTGATTTTAACTACCCACACATTGATTGGGTCAATATGTGTTCTAGTCGGGAAAAAGAGATTGAGTTTCTAGACACTCTAAATGACTGTGCTATGGAGCAGATGGTCACGGAACCTACCAGGGGAGAGGCGATCCTTGATTTGGTCCTAAGTAACACTCAAGACCTGGTGAGAGATGTAAAAGTGATTGCACCGCTTGGAAACAGTGATCATAATGTTGTTGAGTTCATCATTTGTACAAATAGAGAATTGGCCAAAAAGACTCACACAACCATTTTTAACTTTAAAAGGGGTAATTTCTCTGATATGAGGGGACACGTGGGGAGGAAACTGAAAGGAAAAGTAGAAAGGGTCAAAACAATTGGGGAAGCTTGGGATCTATTTAAAACTACGATCCTAGAAGCTCAAAAAATATATATTCCGCAGGTTAGGAAAGGCACAAACAGGTATAGGAAAAAGCCTGCATGGTTAACAAACAGAGTAATGGAGGCTGTAAAAAGTAAAAAGAATTCCTTTAAGCAGTGGAAAGCTAGTCACAGTGAGGCTGATAAAACGGAACACAGGCTATGGCAAATAAAATGCAAGTCTGAGGTCAGGCAGGCAAAAAGGGAATATGAGGAGCATATAGCAAAAAACGTAAAAACCAACAATAAAACTTTCTTCAAATACATTAGAAACAGGAAACCAGCCAGGGAGGCAGTGGGGCCCTTGGACGACCAAGGGGTAAAAGGAGTATTGAAGGATGATAGGGAAATGGCTGAGAAGCTAAATGCATTTTTTGCCTCCGTCTTCACTGTGGAAGATGAGAAGTGCTTGCCCACTCCAGAACCACTGATTTCAGGAGGGGTGTTGGAAGACCTGAGTCAGATTGAGGTGATGAGAGAGGAGGTCCTAAAACTGATAGACAACTTAAAAACTGAAAAATCACCAGGCCCAGATGGCATACATCCGAGAGTTCTGAAAGAACTCAAATGTGAACTTGTAGATCTCCTGACAAAGATATGTAATCTTTCCTTAAAATCTGCCTCCATTCCTGAGGATTGGAAGGTAGCTAATGTCACTCCCATCTTTAAAAAGGGTTCCAGAGGAGATCCGGGAAATTACAGGCCAGTCAGTCTGACGTCGATACCGGGTAAATTGGTGGAAACCATTATTAAGGAAAGAATTAGTAGGCACATAGATGAACAAAACCTATTGAGGCAGACTCAGCACGGTTTCTGTAAGGGAAGATCTTGTCTCACTAACCTGTTAGTGTTCTTTGAGGGGGTGAACAAACATGTGGACAAGGGGGATCCAATAGATATTATTTACCTTGACTTCCAGAAAGCTTTTGATAAAGTTCCTCATCAAAGGCTCCTAAGTAAGCTCAAAAATCATGGGATAGAAGGACAAGTCCTTTTATGGATCAAAAACTGGCTAGTTCATAGAAAACAGAGAGTGAGTGTAGGTGGGCAATTTTCTCAGTGGAGGGTGGTAAGCAGTGGGGTACCGCAGGGATCAGTACTTGGTCCACTGCTTTTTAACTTGTTCATTAATGATTTGGAGATGGGAGTAAGCAGTGAAGTGGCTAAATTTGCGGATGATACAAAGTTGTTCAGGGTGGTGAAAACCAGTGAGGATTGTGAGGCACTCCAAGGGGATCTGTCAAGGATGGGCGAGTGGGCGTCAACATGGCAAATGGGGTTCAATGTGGCCAAGTGCAAGGTGATGCACATTGGAGCCAAAAATCCTAAATATAAATACACATTGATGGGGTCTGAACTGGCAGAGACTGAGCAAGAGAGAGATCTTGGAGTTGTAGTGGATAACTCACTGAAAATGTCGAGACAGTGTGTGACTGCAATAAAGAAGGCCAATGCTATGCTGGGGATTATTAGGAAGGGTATTGAAAACAGATCAGCCAATATAATAATGCCCCTATATAAATCAATGGTGAGACCTCATTTGGAATACTGTGTGCAGTTCTGGGCACCACACCTTAAAAAGGATATTATAGCTTTGGAAAAAGTGCAGAAAAGGGCAACTCGAATGATAAAAGGGTTGGAACACTTTCCCTATGAGGAAAGGTTAAAGTGCTTAGGGCTCTTTAGCTTGGAGAAAAGACGACTAAGGGGTGACATGATCGAGGTTTATAAGATTATGCATGGGAAAGAACAGGTAAAGAAAGAGGTACTTTTCTCCCTTTCTCACAATACAAGAACTCGTGGGCACTCCATGAAACTGCAGAGCGTTCGGGTTAGAACGGATAAAAGGAAGTACTTCTTCACCCAAAGAGTGATTAACACATGGAATTCACTGCCACAGGAAGTGGTGGGTGCTACAAGCATGGACGGCTTCAAAAGGGAATTAGATAAGCATATGGAGCAGAGGTCCATCAGTGGCTATTAGCCACAAGGTATAGCTAGGGGCTCTGGGGCAAGTGATGCTCTGTCTTCTTGGTGCTTGGGGGGGGGGGTCAACAGTGGGAGGGCTTCTAATGTCCTGGCCCCACTGGTGGACCTCCTGATGGCACTGTTATTTCTGGCCACTGTGTGACACAGAGTGTTGGACTGGATGGGCCTTTGGCCTGATCCAACATTGGCGTCTCTTATGTTCTTATGTTCTTAGGATTGCCTTAATACTACTGCTGGCCCAGCCTCCCCAATGCCTTTAAACACACTCCCTCCAACAGCAGACAGGCAGGCATCTGTTAGGTGTAGGAGCAGGGTCAGGGAATTTTAATCCATCAGGGAAGCTGCCCAAGCCGAAACACCTTAGCAATGCTGCTGGGCCAGCCTCCCCAATGGCTTTAGACACAAGTAGCATATGCTGAACTCTGAACAAGTGAGAACAAGTAGCATATGCTGAACTTGTTCAGTAATGCATATGTTCTCATATTAGAAATACCAATATATACTTTAGAAATGGGAGACCAGCAATGCAAGTCCAGACCTTTTCTGTTAATTAAAATGTAGTCCCAGGGTGGTGCCAGTTTTTCAGAGCTCATAATGTAACAAGAAATATTTAAGCTTAAAAAAGTCAAGCCATCCCAGTCTATCTCAGTATTGCCAAACCATGTGTTATCTGAGAGATCAACAGCATTTTTCAGTTAGTTCATTTTGAGTTCTAGGAGAATGCAGTAGAAAAGATTTGAGAGAAAATGTGTGGACTATTTGGAAAATTGTGTATTTGTTGCTCAAAAGTTCCCATCAACCCTGCTTGTGTCAAAAGATTGCACAGAACCAATTATCTTTTATTGGGTACAAGCCGTTGCTCACGATTCTAGTTAATTGTACATTTTTACTGTTATAGTCTTCCCATATTTAATCAATGAATCATTTTCTTCATGTTCTTCCTATCTTCCAAAAGTTCTTCTCTTCTTCTAGCCAGCGTTGCACATATATCTTGCCATCTGCCACTGGCTTTTCTGTACCCACTTTAGTCACTGCCTTTTCATCATCACCTCTCCTTAACCACAAACTACCACATTTAAAGCTGTTTAAAAAGTGTGCTTCACCTGGAGAACCTACTCATATGACCATGTTAGAAATATCAGAATAACAGTTTTCCATTCTTTCTACCCAGTCATAAATTGCAACAGCCAATTTAAAGAGATTAAGCACCACAATTCTGATTGTTTTGAGTTCTACAGATTTGTTCCATACTACAAATACATTGGCTTTGGTCTTTGTGATTCAGGGACTCTAATAATTTTTAAATGGATTCAATTGGATTTTTTACAAGCTTAGAGTTTCCACTTAAACATACTGCGCTTTAACAGAACACGTACCTTGAAGATTCAGTCTGGCGACTGGGGGCTGAGTTGCTGCTGGAGACCTCCTGCGGAGGAATAAATAATATGGTATGAAGTACTTATTATAGGGGTGTAGCGGGATTGAGATTTACATAATAGTACAATCTGAAGAATATCTGCAATTAATACTGAATAACTAAGGCACTTCACAGGAACAGCAAGCAATGGCTATGTGAATGCAACCGGAAAACAACATCACAAAAATCAGGTGATGCTTCAATAGTAGAATATCTGCTTTGCATGCAAAAAATATCAGGCTGAATCCCCGGCATCCCCAGTATTAAAAGGATCAGTTAGTAAGTGATATAAAAGACCTCTGCCTGATGTTTTGGATAGCTGCCGCCAGGCTGAGTAAACTACTGACCTTGATGGACCAGTGGTCTCATTCAATATAAGGTAGCTTCATTTGTGTTCAGAGCCAGCATGATGTAGTGGTTGAGTGGTGGACTCTAATCTGGAGAACAGGGTTTGATTCCCCACTCCTCCACATGAGGCCTGCTTGGGCCTCATGCTTGGGCCAGTCAAGTTCTCTCAGAACTCTCTCAGCCCCACCTACCTCACAAGGTGCCTGTTTTATGGAGAGAAAGGGTAGGCGATTGTAAGCCACTTTGAGACTCCTTACGGTAGAGAAAAGGTAAAGGTAAAGGTTCCCCTTGCTCGAAAGCTAGTCGAATCCAACTCTAGGGGGTGGTGCTCATCTCTGTTTCCAAGCCGAGGAGCCAGCGCTGTCCAAAGACATGGTCATGTTGCCGGCATGGAATGCTGTTACCTTCCCACTGAAGTGGTACCTATTTATCTACTTGCAACTTCTTGCTTTTGAACTGTTAGGTTGGCAGGAGCTGGTGCCAGAGACAGGAGCTCACTCTGTCACACGGTAGAGAGAAGTGGGGTATAAAAACCAAGCCTCGCTCTGTCTCAACCCTCTGTTCATGTATATGCCTAGAAGATGAAAGATTACTGAGGACCTTATTTATTTAATATGTTTCTATCTGGTGCTATCCTACCCAGAATAAATGGTTCTGTACTCTCCCATTCTATCCTCACAACCTGCTGGAGAAGTGTGCATGCACATGAAAGCTGATACTCAGAATTAAATTTTGTTTGTCTTAAAGGTACCACTGGACTCAAACTTTGTTCTATTGCTTCAGACCAACACAGCTACCCACTTGAACCTATGAGGTAAGTTAGGTTGAAAGTGAGTGGCCAAGGTCACCAGAGGGTTTCATAGCAAGAGGATTTAAACCTGGATTTCCCAGGTCTTAGTCCAACACTCTTACCACTACACCACAACAAGCCTACTAATTAAGACCTGTCTTAAAATGTGAATGATGCAGCTACAATTATTTTAAAAGAAGCAGCTTACTTGTTTGAGGCTCCTTGGAGATTTGTCAATAATGTAAAATTATTTCTTACACTTCTCAAACTTGCCAAGACCTATATAAAATACAAAAGGACATAATGCATATTTTAAAATGAATTTTTGACCATATACATACATACATACACACACACACACACATACACACACACTTTGATGGTCATTGATTTCAATGGAAGAGAATGAAATACATAACTGGCTCCCAGAGAAACCAGTAGGGTTTCAATATATTTATCTTTGGCTGGATCATATCCATGACAGAGAACATACATGGGGATTTTTATCATTCATTATGCAGCATGTGCAAATTATTTCACTATTGTGTAAATCCATTGTATCAGTATAAATGGCAGCAGTAACTCAGCAGTTAATGACAACCTTAGGCTGCAGTAATCCAATGAAAGTCATACATGATAGTGCAACACAGATGGGTAACTGGATAATCTGCAGAACAGCCGTCTCTTCCACAGTGAGCTGCACGACTACTGCTTATACCACCAAGCTCTCTTTTGGGACAAAATAGATTTCAACACTTATATGCTTAGTATAGGTGAGATGCCAACTATAAGGGTCCACCTAAATATTAAGCAGTCACAACCTCTAGAGAAGTTAACCTTTAAATGTAGGGAGAGTGCATTTGCCACAGCGAACAGGTGGAGTGTTGTCTTTCTTACATCACCTTGGTACATGGTCTTTAGAAGGGAAATGAGAGAAAATGGAGGCCCTATTTTTCTAAAACAGCAGGCAATGGCGAGAAAGTCAGGAAAGGTCAAGGTATCCAGTCAATACTGCATTGGATATGATACCTGAACATATAAAATAAGCAGAAGCAGTCAATCGAGGGATGGGGACAGTGTTCATCAAGAGAGAGAGGGATGGGGACAAGCCCAGGAATCTTCAATGTGATTGCACCTAGAGGAGTTGAAGAAAGCCTGTCAAGACTTGCCAAGTTCAAAGGGAAGGCACACTGATTGAGGGGGGACCAAAAGGGCCTGGGAACCATTTAAGGCCCAGTACTTCTGTTTTGCAAGTTCACTTTGAGTACTCAAATGTCCAAACTTGAAATGCTGGAGTGCTAGAATATTTGGAACATACCTGTGCAAAAGGTGTAACTATCAGGTCATCTCCATGTCTGGCAAAAAATTAAAATAAAAACAGACAGTTTAGACATAGATCATTCAACACCACCCAGACTCATCATGATGAACTTTCAGGCTGATAAGGTAGCAAATGCACCTTCTGCATCCAAAGATGTGAGTGGAAAGTTTACGCCAACATGGAAAATACAACTCTTTTGTTCTCTAGGCACACCTTCCCTTATTCCTCCTTATTTTTTGACAGCTTCCTAGCATTTTCCCAACCCTTGCCTCTACAGTACTGTTGGGGTCTAAGGCCTTATATGAAGTCTTCCTCATCCCACTCCTTTCTGCTTGTCCCCTTATCAGATCAGCCGGTGATTAAGAGCAAATCAGTTGGAGGGTTGCATTTTCAGCCTAGCAAAACTAGAAAAGAGTCTGGGGGAAAAACCCCTTTGTTCATTAAATAACTCTAGCCTATACCACGATAGTATTGCTCTGGTTTATTCAACCTCAAAGGCTCTTACTAAGTCGAATGGTTCCCTAATCAAAGAGTATATTGAGAAAACATTTTTTAAAAATCCAAGCAGGAGACACCATTCAATTCTAGTACCATAAGGCAATAAAAGCCAGGAAATTCAAAGGTAGGCTAGTACTCTACTAGGGGGGGAAATGTGCAACTGTCTGAGGAAAAGTCAGATTTGTATTTTGTGACTTTTGTTGCATCCATGACTTTAATGCTTCTTAAATGTAGAATTATGCCTGTGAATTTTCAGCATGAAAGATTAGATACCCTGCATAACACAAAGCTGGTTAAAATCTTTGAGGCTTTCATTAAATATATATATTTTTTATATGTATGCAGCATTATTGATCAGAAGTAGTTCACAGGAATACATAAGCTTGGAGGGGATGTGTCAGTCAGCATATCTACTTTCGTATAAGTTAACAGTAATAAAACATCTCTGGCATAAAATAGTAACAAGTAAATTCATAATACTGGGAGTTACACTTGTGACTGATCATAGACATAGACACAGATATGCTGTGAATCCCAGCAGCAAAGAGCCATTGCCATCCATCTGCTTTGTGTGCATGCACGTGCACACACACACACACACACACACACACACACACAAACAAGTATTTCTCATGTTACAGTTTTACACTATTAGCAAGTATTGTGGGTCCAGTTCTTTGGGCACAAATTATTCCAGAAAAAAACCACACTGAGATGGTTTTAAAACAAATTACTAGTTGAAATAAAGGGATACTATAATGGCCACAATCTGGCCATGGTGATCCAATGCTCTGATCACAACCAAATTTGATTACTGTAACACACGATACATGGGGCTGCCTGTGAAGACTGTTGGGAAACTTCAGTTGGTCCAACATTAATTGTATACTTACATTTACTAGCATATGGAACAAATGTGATTTATTATTTACCAACTGCCTTTCCTTAACTAGGTATGAAACATAGATCAAAATAAAGACACATGTACTGGTCTCAGATTTACAGTGATAAACAGAAAAACAAGAGAAGGACAAAAGAAAAAAAAAGCAGAAAAAGATATGTGATCAATGACTGTCAGGGTTACCAGGTCTCTACAGTGGCAGGAGGCCTCCTACTGACAACCCATGCTTCTGCCACCGCTCCTTTGGACAATAGGAGAGATTGCTGGCATCATGTGTGACATGACATCACTTATAGGAGCTGTGGCTCAGTGGCAGAGCATTTGCCTGGCACGTAGAAGGTCCCAGGTTCAATTCCCAACATCTCCATCTGGCAGTAGGGGATGTGAAAGACCTCTGCCTGAGACCCTGGAAAGCTGCTGTGGTCTGAATAGACAATACTGACTTTGATGGACCAAGGGTCTGATTCAATACAAGGCAGTTTCACGTGTTCTGGGGAAGTGGGGTTTTACCATAGTGTTTCCAGGGGTTCCTAGAGTGATGTGGCATCACTTCTGGTTTTCCCTGGAATAATTTATTTATTTATTTAATTCAATTTATACCCCGCCCTCCCCGCAATGCAGGCTCAGGGCGGCTTACATAAGGGCATACGCCAATAAAAACATATTTAAAACCATTTAAAATCCATATAATACAAAACAATCTTAATAAGTTATTAACTAACTAACTAAAGTGCTCTCGATGTTCACAGATGGCGTACTTCACACTGTTCAGCAGTTCTGCTCCAGGGACGCTGACGTTCCCTCATCCAGGGCCAGGGTAAGATGGAACATGGTGGTAATGATGGTAGTGGCAGCCCCTACTCATATGCCTGGTGGAAGAGCTCCATCTTACAGGCCCTGCGGAACTGTACAAGGTCCCGCAGGGCCCGGATCTCCTCTGGGAGCTCATTCCACCAGGTAGGAGCCGCCACCGAGAAAGCCCTGGCCCTGGTAGCGGTCAGCCTGGCCTCTTTAGGGCCTGGCATTGCCAGGAGATGTTGCGTCCCGGACCGAAGTGCTCGCTGGGGAACATATGGGGAAAGGCGGTCCCTTAGGTAAGCTGGACCCAGACCATGTAGGGCTTTAAAGGTAAGAACCAGCACTTTGAAACGAATCCGGTACACTATAGGCAGCCAGTGCAGCGCTTTCAGCACAGGCTGGATATGGTCCCTTCTAGGAAGACCCATCAACAACCTGGCCGCAGCATTCTGCACTAGCTGCAGCTTCCGGATTTGCAGCAAAGGCAGCCCCATGTAGAGAGCGTTACAGTAGTCTAGCCTCGAGGTGACCGTCGCATGGATCACTGTGGCCAGGTCGCTGCGGTCGAGGAAGTGGACCAACTGCCGCACCAGCCGCAGATGGTAAAAGGCTGACTTGGCAGTGGCTGCCACCTGGGCCTCCATGGTTAACGAGGAGTCCAGGAGCACTCCCAAACTCCTAACCTCCGGCGCCGGCACCAGAGGCACCCCATCGAAGGTCGGGAGCCCTAACCCCAGGCCACCGCGACTCAAGCCCAGGACCTCCGTCTTCGCCGGGTTTAACTTCCGCCTGCTCAGCCAGAGCCAACCAGCCACGGCCTGTAATGCCCGGTTCAGATCTTTAGGGACAGAGCTTGACCGGCCGCCCAACATCAGATAGAGCTGGGTGTCATCTGCATATTGATGACACCCAAGCCCATACCTCTGGGCAATCTGGGCAAGGGGGCGCATATAGATGTTAAATAATAACGGGGAGAGAACAGCCCCCTGAGGCACCCCACACACTAGAGGGCGCCTCCGGGACTGTCCAACAGGATTGGACCGGAAAGTCAAAATGGGAAAATGCATCCTGAAGTTGAAGGCCAGCATCTACCATGTCAAAGGGCATAGAATTATGAGGAATTATGCCTGACCCAAACAGGCTTTTTGTCTTGTTTCCCTTGCATTTGTAGTTGCATATGTTTCCCTCTCAATTTTTTCACTAGATGGGCTGCTGTTGGCTTTCTTCAAATATCCAGGTCCTCTTTCATTTTTATCCATTGAAACATGGATAAATGAAATGCAACATATGAGTGAAGAGAGAAAGCACGCCATTCCATAAAAAGGGGAACTTTTGTTGCAGAACTTCTTGACAGCTGCACAGTATCTCAGCTGTGTTTTTTCTTTTCCCTTCCTGCCTGAAGGTATAAAGGCTAGGCACGGCTAGAGGCCCTTGGTTGCAAGCTGAAGAGCAAGAGCCCATGAGCTATATGTGTCACCACAGCCCTGGTCAAAGAAGAGCAGGTCCTGCTGGGCTGCAACAAGCAATAGAGAAATCAGCATGCTGCTGCTTCTCCCATAACTTCAGCCCTCTGAGAATGTTCCCTATGACCTAAATGGTGACTTCATCCCTAGCAATAAATAGCAATTTATTAGTATCAATCACAGTTTCTTGTTCAATATCAATTTATTGATATGTGTCGTGCAGCGTAAGATCTACAATAGTGCAGGCACTATGTAATGTATGTACTTACTGTTCACTTGGAAGGGAGGAATTCCTGGACATGGTCTTTGGTGACAGGTCATAGTCACTGTCTGATCGATAAAGAAATGACTCTCGACGCTGGCTGTGTCCTGGGAAAGTGGTATGGAGCACAAGTCCTGAAGAGGAGCTGGCTTGAGGGTCCAGTGGGCTGCGACCTGGTGATGGACCATTTTCCACATCAAAGCTGTAAACAAGGCACACATCAATGTTATAGGACATAGCATATTAAGAATCAATAATAGCTTCATTATTTGCAGATACAAATAAAACAGTGTCGTTCACTTTGCAATTTAACAAAGAATCCATTGCCAATGGAAAAAAGTATAGGCAGAAGGGGCCTTCTGGCCATCAAAATAACAATTCTTAAATATGGCCACTGCTTCATTCCCAAGACCCTTATGGTTTCATTAGTATTTTGAGTTCATTTTGTTGACAGCATCTTCCTTCGCATTTCATCCAGGTTACTTCCCAGAGGTAAAGAATTTTTGACTTCTGGCAATGTTGTTATACCTCCCACAGAGGCATAATGAGGGCAGGGTGGGGGATGCATTCTGCCCTGGGTGCAGCTTGAGGAAGGCCCTTGAAGTCCACATCATGGTGCATTCAGCCAAAAGTCTTTCCTTTTATTTTTAAAATGCAGTTCTGGCTGCAGGCACAGGAAAATTTGAGCATAGCAAAAAACACTCTAGGATCAGCTAGATTTCCCTTTCTCCAAGACTGAAGCAAACTTGCTTAACAGTTTGTACAACCAAACCAGCATGCTGATAACTGCTACAATAATTGCCAACTTGCAGGTCATTTTCTTCACTAGTCTAGCCTTTCTTCCTTTCCTTGCACCCAGCTCAGCCAGATCTTGCAAAGCAGTAGTTAGGGTGTTGCAGCACCCTATTACCCAGATGTCTGTTGGAAGTCCAACTCTGCTAAGAATGAAAAGTCCAATAAATTCCTGACTCTCCTGTTAGGTTTAAATGGCTGGCCCTGAACAGCCAAACCAAAATAGCCAAAAGTCTGGTAAAATTTTGGGGAAGGCACCTTTCCTGAACAATGGCTTCTGACCTCTGAACCAGCCCAATTTCATGCCAAATTTTGGCTTGTGAGCCTGTTAATACACATCCCTATTAGTTGGTAAATGATAGTACAAAGGCAGACTCCTAGCTATCACAAATGCCTTGTAGATGTTTGGATTGGTCAGCTATTGGGCCTCAAAATGAAGAACTGAAGTCCTCCCAAGTGCCTGCTCAGAACACGAGTGATGTGATGGAATTCTTTTTATTTTTATTTTTTGCTGTCAAGTCACATCTGACATATGGTGACCTGTAGGGATTTCAAGGCAAGAGACGTTCAGAGGTGGTTTGCCATTGCCTGCCTCCACATTGGCCCAGCTTAACTTCTGAGATCTGACAAGATCAGGCTATCCTGGGGCTATCCAGGTCAGAGCTAGGTTGAGAATAAGGTGACTGGGCCATGGTCACCCAGCTAGCTTCCATGGCACAAGTGAATATATATATATATATAAATTGAATATATATATATTCAATTTTCCAAACCACAAAAAACATACAAAACAAAAGAATGAGTGTGATGATACAAAAACTCTTCTTGTCTTTAACTCCATACATTTTTCTTAGCATTGATTCTGCTTGACGCGGAAAAAGCCTTTGATAATGTTGATTGGAATTTTTTATTAGAGCTATTACAGATATTGCAGGCGGGTGAAAACTTTTATAAGATGGTCGCTACTATCTATAGGGAATAGATGGCCAGAGTAATAGTGAATGGAAACCTAACAGATCCTATTCCAATATACAAAGATACCAGACAGGGTTGCCCACTCTCACCCCTTCTTTTTATTTTGACGCTTGAGGTCTTAAATGACCAAATTAGAATAGATGAAAATATTAGGGGTTTAAGATTAAAGGGACAAGAATATAAATGTTTAGCTTTTGCCGATGATCTGGCCTTTATTCTTGAAGACCCCTCTTATTCAATATCAAATTTAATCTTGTTAATACAAAAATATGGTGAAGTGTCAGGTTTTAAGATCAGTTTTAAAAAGACCAAAATGTTAACTAAAAATATGAATAAAACCCAAGAGGACGATTTACAAACAATAACAGGAATAGAAGTGAACACAAAGATTAAGTACTTGGGGATAAACTTAACGAATAAATGTAGTTCTCTAGAGGTTAATAATTATGATTTAATGCTTAAAGATATAAAGAAGGATTTACAAATATGGAAAAATCTGCAATTATCCCTAATGGGAAGAATTGCGGTGGTGAAAATGATGGTACTCCCAAAAGTTTTGTTTCTGTTCCAAACAATCCCAATCTTGAAAAGCACTATTTTTTGTAAAGAATTAGACAAAATAATTTTAAACTTTATATGGCAAGGGAAAAGATCCAGGATTAAACTCAAGACATTACAGGATAAAAAGAGTAGAGGAGGTTTTGGTCTTCCTGATTGGCAGCTTTATTAAAAGGCTTCCACTTTAGTGTGGATTAAGGAGTGGGTTCTTCTGGAAAACAACAGAATTTTAAAATTAGAAGCACATGACTTGCCTTTAGGGTGGCATGCGTTTTCCTGGTATGGAAAGGCGGGATCACAGAGATACTTTCAGAATCATTGGTTGAGAGGCTCACTATTAAAAGTATGGGACCAGATTAAGGAAGCAAACCTATATGAAAACACCAAGATGGGTAGTACCTTTAGAAGCTGTGACTCATCCGAATGTGATCCGTAAAGAAGATCAAATTAGATATAATGAGTTAATAGACACCAGACAAGAATTGAAAAACCCATTACAATATAATTGGTGGCAAAATTGGCAAATTCTATCCTGCTTTAAAAAAGATAAGTGATTAGGTTTCTATGAAAAATATACAGAGTTTAACAAGATAGTGATGTTTACAAATCAGAAATTTATTTTTTAAAAATGTATGCATGAGGAACAGGTTAAACCAGTGATGATAAAATGGGCCCAGAATTTAGGGCACTCTATTGACCTGGAACAATGGTCTTGGATATGGAAGAAAAGTATAAACATGACTAGATTGATTCCTTATAAATTAAATATTTATAAGCTTTTTCACAGATGGTATATAACTCCTATGTTTCTTTCTAAGATAGATATTAATTGTACTAATCATTGTTGGAAATGCCAAAAGGCAACTGGAACGTTTTTTCACATGTGGTGGAAATGCTGGAAAGCGAAGAATTACTGGATTGATATACATGAAATAATACAGAAAAGCCTAGAAATTTCTATCCCCTTTACCCCAGAATTATTTTTGTTAACTATTCCACCCAAAGAAATCCAAAAGAATGATTTATATTCTGTAATTAATATAATTATTCCAGCAAGGATTGCATATGCCAGTTGTTGGAGGAAAACAGGGGTACCAAACAGAACTGAAGTTGTAACAAAAATATTGGGAGCAGTGGAAATTGATAACCTCACATTTTATTTAAAGGATAAAACAGACAGTTTGGAAAAAACTGGATGAAATTTTATAAATGGGTAAATAAGACAGATATATAGAAGCATTGAAGTAAAAAGATTT
>NW_015169172.1:2534859-2535161 GCF_001447785.1 Gekko japonicus
CTCTGAAAAAGAGGTCTCCATTTGCAGGTGACAGCAAGCTTCCAGTCTCCCCCCTCCACCCAGCAGAGATCATGCTAATGGAATTCTACCAGGTAAAGTTAAAGTATATTCAATCGTCTTCTCCAATACCACACCCAGCCCTCTTTTGTGTCACCTCATGTCTTTCCTGCTCTGCTCCTCAGGCTACTGGGATAACCCAATCAAGCATTGAAATTATTAACGATCCTTCCTGACATAATCAGGGACTGTACCAGGAGTGTTATGTAACTGGGATGACAGGCCACGGAGTGGAATGACAGCTC
>NW_015169172.1:2535970-2536149 GCF_001447785.1 Gekko japonicus
TTATAAGATTATGCATGGGAAAGAGCAGGTAGAGAAAGAGGTACTTTTCTCCCTTTCTCACAATACAAGAACTCGTGGGCACTCCATGAAACTGCAGAGCGGTCGGGTTAGAACGGATAAAAGGAAGTACTTCTTCACCCAAAGAGTGATTAACACTTGGAATTCACTGCCACAGGAAA
>NW_015169172.1:2536297-2536462 GCF_001447785.1 Gekko japonicus
AACAGTGGGAGGGCTTCTAATGTCCTGGCCCCACTGGTGGACCTCCTGATGGCACCTGGTATTTCTGGCCACTGTGTGATACAGAGTGTTAGACTGGATGGGCCCTTGGCCTGATCCAACATTGGCATCTCTTATGTTCTTATGTTCTTATTACCATAATTAAGT
>NW_015169172.1:2536595-2635906 GCF_001447785.1 Gekko japonicus
CATACCCTGTTCTTCACTACCAAGAGGAATCTCAGATTGCCTGAAAAGTTTCTCATGGACCTGAAACCCTCAGAAGCTGACACTGTGCTGGTTAAGTTACCACTCAACTAAGCCCGGGGTTAGGTTGTTGTGTTGTGCAGTTAAAAAGAAGAATTTTAACAAAGAAGTTAAAAAAAGAAGAGATTGAGCTGACATTTAACTTACCACTCTGGCCAGGCGGGGGTTAGTATGGGCTAGCCCAGAGTAACCCCCCGGCCAGAGTAACCCCGGGTTTACTCTGGCCTGGCCAGGCAGACAGCTGTAACAGGCCGGATTCACCCCCCGGCCAGAGTAACCCCGGGGTTACTCTGGCCTAGCCTAGAATAACCCCCCAGTCACCCCTGGGCCAGATAAACCCCGGGGTTACTCTGGCCGGGGGGGGATTAATCTGGCCTGTTACAGATGGCCAGATTAACCCGGGGTTACTCTAGGCTAGGCCAGAATAACCCCTCAGAACCCCTCCGGGGTTATTCTAGGCTAGGCCAGAGTAATCCCGGGGTTACTCTGGCCGGGGGGTTAATCCGGCCTGTTACACCGGAATTACTTTTGTTAACTATTCCCCCCAAAGAAATCCAAAAGAATGATTTATATTCCGTAATTAATATTATTATTGCAGCAAGGATTGCATATGCCAGTTGTTGGAGGAAAACAGGGGTACCAAACAGAACTGAAATTGTAACAAAAATATTGGGAGCAGTGGAAATTGATAAACTCACATTTTATTTAAAGGATAAAACAGATAGACTGAAAAAAAACTGGATGAAATTTTATAAATGGGTAAATAAGTCATTGAAACAAACCATATAAAACCTGACATACTCCTTATTATGACCAAGACACACACAGCCGGTTGTTGAGGACAGATTTTTTCCAAAAGTGTATTCCAATAGCTAACATGTTAATTTCATTTTACTATTTCTCAGCTTCAAAGGTAATCTTCTGCCACAGCTAACAATGAATAATGGATCTAAATAGCAGAAAGGAAGGAAGGAAGGAAGGAAGGAAGGAAGGAAGGAAGGAAGGAAGGAAGGAAGGAAGGACGACTGTGAAATATAAACCAAATAGCCGGAAGAATCAACAAAGGTCCAACATCAGTGTAAATATTGTCTGAGACTTTCAAAAAAGACATCTGTTTCTGAGAATCAAAGAAGCGTATTTTGAACTAATAAGGAACCTGAAACAGAAATTTACTACTCTTCAAGGATAGACTATTGTAATGAATGAACGTTGCTCCTGAAGACAATTTGGAAACATCAATTGCCCACTTACTAGCTTCTGCCAGCCTCCCTGTATATGTTTACAACTACTCTGAGATCTCTGTACTGGTGGTTGATTTGTTCCTGAGTTCAATTCAAATTGCTGGTGGTTTGGTCTTTTAAAGACCAGAGTAAAACTGGAAGTGGCCAAAACCCAGAACGTCCACCCCCGACACAGCCATTCGAGTGGTCCCTTTAAGCAAACGGCACCACTCAACTGACTGCCAGCCATTTCAAAGACATTTTCGCTTCTAACGGGGGGGGGGGGAGAGGAAAACTGATCACTGAAAAAGCTGCAACTGGCTACAAGCCTTTTCAGCAATCGGTTTCACTCCCCCTCCCCAATTAGAAATGGTTGCAAGCCTTCTGCGATCAGGAAAAGTAAATAACTTACCTGATCACTGAGACGGCTTGCAGAAAGTTTAGGCTAACAGCCTAAAGTGGCTGCAAGCCTTTTCAGTGATCAGTTTCATTCCCCCCCCCATTAGAAGTCAGGAAGAGCAAAACTGGTCTTGAAATGGCTGGTTTTACTGGGAGTGCCCCAAAAATATCATTTTGGGATGGGATTTTCCCCCCACCGGCCAGCTGGTTGGTGGTGGGGAAGCCCACTGTAAATTGGGGGATCCCCCACATGGAGTGGAGGGATGGAATCCCTAACTGGGACCATACACCTGAAGGATTATCTCCTTACATATGTCCCTGTGCACCAACTACAGTCTTCAGGTAGCCAGCTGTTGGCTATTCCACCTCTTAGGGTGACCTGTCTGGTATTGACCAGTGTCCAGGCCTTTTTCATCATGGCTCCTGCTCAGCTGAATGGTGTCCCCAAGGAGGTGAGAGGAGCTGTGTCCTTGGACATCTTCAGGATGTGTTTCAAGCAGGGGTCATTTCGTAGAAAAAGAGCTAGGGGAACTCATTAGAATAACTCATTAGCATATGCCACACCCCCTGACATCAGGGGCCCGGCGGTGGACCTGCAAAGCCAGCGGGAGTGCGAGGAAGCCCCGCCAAGGCCCTCCCTGGCCAGGCAGGCAGGCAGGGGTGGGGAGAGTCGGGGAGGAAGCAACTTACCCTCCCTCTTCTCCTGCCTCCTCCTGGCTGAATGCGGGCTGGAAACGGGGTGACTGGAAGCAGGGGGTGGGGCTTCGTCATGTGCCCCGCCCCCTGCACCTCACCCGGGGGAACTGCGTTCCCCCGCGTTCCCCCCCGAAATGACCTCTGGTTTCAAGTCTTGTTAGCCAGGGCCTTTGACAGGGTTTAAATGGCAGGTATCCTTTATGAGGGGTAGGGAGAGATTTGGGTGTTGTTATTTTATTTTGGTTTTAATTCTGTGTGCAGTTCTGGTCACCACACCTCAGAAAGGATATTATATCATTGGAAAAAGTGCAGAAAAGGGCAACTAGAATGATAAAAGGGTTGGAATACTTTCCCTATGAAGAAAGGTTAAAGCTCTTGGGGCTCTTTAGCTTGGGGAAATGATGGCTGAGGGGTGACATGATAGAGGTTTACAAGATTATGCATGGGATAGAGCAGGTAGAGAAAGAAGCACTTTTGTCCCTTTCTCACAAGAACTCGTGGGCACTCAATGAAATTGCTGAGCAGTCAGGTTATAATGGATAAAAGGAAGTACTTCTTCACCCAAAAAAGGATACCTGCCATCCTCATAAAGGATACCTGCCATCCACTGCCACAGGAGGTGGTGGCAGCTACAAGCATGGATGGCTTCAAGAGGGAATTGGATAAACATATGGAGCAGAGGTCCACCAGTGGCTATTAGCCACAAGGTATAGATAGGAACTCTCAGTCTGGGGCAAGTGATGCACTGTATTCTTGGTGCTTGGTGGGGACAACAGTGGGAGGGCTTCTAGTGTCCTGGCCCCACTGGTGAACCTCCTGATGGCACCTGATATTTTTGGCCACTGTGTGACAGAGTGTTGGACTGGATGGGCCATTGGCCTGATCCAGCATTGGCTTCTCTTATGTTCTTATGTTAATTGGGAATGTTTTTAAACTATTGTTGTAATCTGCTTTGAACTACAAGGAAAATGCTTTAATAAATAAATAAATTCATGGCCCAAGATTGAGACCACCTCTCTTAGTATCAACCCATGTGACAGCTCCATTCCTTGAACCAACAACTATTGGTTATTCCCTCCTGTAGGTTATTTAGGACAGACACTGCTTAATCCAGAGCTTTTTCAATGGCTGCTCCTGTGTTACAGAACAGATATCCAGAAGTTGTCAGTAAGGTTTCCACTTTGTGGAGATTCTGCAAGTTGTCCAAAGTAGAAATATTCAGGAAGGCCTTTGATACTGCCACGTAATTTTTAATGATATATGTTTTTAGCTGCTATTCATTTTTAGCTGTACATTCTTTTTTATCGTCATTGTAACTCACCTTGAATCCTGTTTCAAAGAAATGAGAGCTAAAGATGCTCATAAATAAATAAACATTCCAGACAGTAGGTGTTTCTGTACAAATACACATTTATACATACTTATACAGCTTCCTTCCTTGCTCAGGAGGGGATAGTTATAACTTCATTTGAAACTAAGGTCCCCAGGTCTCCAGCATCCTAAACTCTGGGGTTCATGGGGCAAAGCTTGGCAAAGCCAGAAAAGCAACAGTTCCACAGACTGCTAGGAACTGCACATACTGTGAGGCAAAGCACCCCCTGATTCCTCCAAAGGCTTAATGTGAATACTAACAGGCCTGTTCCACCTTGCAGGTGTCAGTAACTGGTCTTCTTGCCTACTTGGCCCTTATTTTCTTCAAGGCTAGAGTCAGGAATATGATAATTAGCTTTTCTTGGGAACCTGTGGCCCATGGAATGGGGGCGGGGGAAGCTGGAGCAATGGCATAACTTTCTAGAGGGTTCCAGCGAGATTGTGTCCTGGTTGGATTGTCACCATCACCTGATGCCAGATGGCTCAAGACTGTAATTGGGCTAGGAGCCAGAGAAGGCAGATGCTAACTTTGTGATTCTGGTGGACTGAGGCTGGACTAGCTTACGTTACAGCGGATGGATATGTAGAGAACACTTAAGCCTCTGCCTCTGACTTTGGGACTCTAAGATTGTGCCATCTAATACAAGGTATAAATGTGTTAGATAGAAATGTTAGCTTTTTCTTGTTTTCTCAGCTGCAAGGATTTTAGACTTGTGTTGCCAATAAACGAACTTATTTTAAAAGTATTTAATAAACCTTATAAATTTTACAAAGTACTTATTTCTTGTGTATAATAGTCTGTGGGAACCCACAGGGTTCAGGCTTGGATTTAGGGTTGCCATTTCCCCAGTGGGGCCAGGGGATCCCCCAATTTCAGTGCCCTCAATCCACCATGGCTCAGCGGGCCAGTGGGGGAAGCCCCACTCCTGAGAAGCCTCCTCCCGGTGCCACTAGCACTGGTGCAATGACATCACCTGGGAGTGACGTCATCGTGTTTCCAACATCAGGGGAGACACTCTAGGTTTTGGGCAAAACTCCATGGTTCAGTTATTTCCTTCAAATGCATTTTTTGTTCACTGATTGTGAGAAGTATATTTCCTCATACACTTTTCCAAACTGAATAAAAGGGATGATCATTTCACAGTTTCCATTATATACAATCTTTCAAAAGGATATTTATAGTCTGGCTGTTGAAACTGTGGTTAGAGTCACTTGGGCCATTTTAGCAAGAAACACCCCTCATAAATTACTAAATAAGCAGGTTGTCCTTATTTAGCTGGGCTCCTGGAATGAATCTTTCTGATGAAAATACCATCTGTGGTACAGCACCTTAGCATAACTAAGTCAAATAAGGATAAAATGACTCTAGAATTCCTGCCTCTCAATTCTGTGAAAGTAGGGAAAAAATTTAAACAAACACTTCTGCAAAAGTATTTCACGTGTAAAAGTTGTTTGCTATTGCCTAAATCTTACCATCTGCTACAGACAGTATCCAATAAACTATGTAGAAGCATGAATAGAACATTATGATGGCTGTATGCAAATATCAGATCAGTCACCGGGAATGGGAAATGAATTCTCCTTAGAAATAGCTCAGCCCTTGGTTCTCAGAATTTTATTGCCTGGTTGTACAAACGTTTGTATGAGCATAGCTGTTCATTTAATTGTAGTCAGTCATGATGAGCCCCTCCTGAAGTGACCTTCTTCAGAAAAAAATAACCATTACATCTTTATTATACACTAGTATGCAAAGTATAACTTCGCCCTGGGGTAATACTAGGTATGTAGACATCCTTTAGATTGACTCTAAAGTACTTTGCAGCCCAGGCAGATTCAAATACACCTCCCCACACACAGCAACATTCTCACTTGGCCACTCTCAGCCCCCCCCCCCCGCCTAGGGCTGCCAACCTCCAGGTAAGCCATAGAGAGCTCTTGGAATTACAACTCTTCTCCACATACAGAGATCAGTTCCTGTCAGACTCCTGAGGCAATCAGTTCCCAACAAAGTTCATTCAGAGAAGTGAAGTTTATTGAGACAGCAATGCGACAGGTATCATAACTATTTCGTGTTAGAACTAAAGAGAAAGCACACGAAGCAAATAGATATACATAACTCAAAGGGGTCCCCTGATGGCCCCAGCCAATCAGGTAGCCAGCAGAAGCCCTTCAAAGTAACAGGTAACATTTCCCAGGAGAAAGACTACACCAGGCACTCAAGGTCATATAACACAAAAGACAGATAATAAACCCAGTGTAGGCACAGCAGAAACTAAACTCATCATTCCAAAGCATCCCTCCCATCTACATGACAGCCAGGTAGGAGGCCTAGCTGACAGTTCCCTTGCAGAAAATGGCTGCTTTGGAGGGTGGACTCTATGGCATTATACCCCAAAGAAGTCCCTCCCCTCCCCAAACCCCACCCTTTTCAGGCTCCATCCTCCAAATCTCCAGGTATTTTACAACCTGGAGCTGGTGACCCTATGTTTACATCTAGTCATCAGTACATATACATTTTTTCCCACAGGGCAAACAGCCGCTCCCTGGGACCATTTCAGGCCAGGGAAGTGGTGTGTATGTGCTCTCAGCTCACATTTGCTTCAACTGAGGCAGTAAAACATCTGAATATTTTTCATATTTATCTCCGTTTATTCACTGGAAAAAAGATTGATTTTTAAGGCATGATCTTTCCCTGCCTGTGCAGATTGCTTGGATGAAGTAGAATTGCAATAAAATTGATTCCTCTCCCCCCCATAGCATTTGTGCTGCACAGACATGATACAAAGCCATTACAGGGGATGGAACATCTATGCTGCATTCCCCTGTTCTTGTCTAGCCCCCACACTCAGCTTGTTACAAGGAGCATGAGCCCTGAAGCTTGAGTGCAGAATTCTGAATTTTGGCTAACTTAATCTAAATTTCACAAAAGCATCAATTATATGCATGGTGATCAGTTCTGCAATAGATGCTCTCATTGATGTTGATGAGATCAGGAATTCATTCATGTATAAATTACCAATGAAACATTAACGGAATGGAGTGGAATTTTTGCTGTTTTAAAGGTTAAGGCACAGTGCCACTGTAAGGGGAAAATTACCTTCATTCCGACAAATAGCCTTTTTAAATATCCCTAAAGACCTTTTATTTTAAAAGAAATAGATGCTAGACATGTAATTCAGTGGCATGCATGAATCATCAGCCAAACACAAGCTGGACAAAGCATGTTCTAATGATTCCCAAATGCCAACAGATACAAAATTAATAGATCAAATGGGAAACTTTGCAGATACAAGCAGACTCAATTCACATTGCAACACATCCTCAAAGAGTAAGGCTGACAGGAAAAAAGAAATCAGGAACCTATTTATGTAAAAAAAAATACTGCTGCTGATAGTGAGATGGCCCTAGCTCTCAGCAGGCAAATGAGGACACAGTGTGAAGGATACAATGTAAAGATTCCACTGTTTTTCTTGAATCCATGATCCGCAACATGTGCATATACTGACGTGGCTTTTGTCAGGTACTAACAGAACTGGTTAGCGAACACTTAATTTGAGTCAGGGTTCAATAGGGGTCAGTATTATTGATGAGGTACCTGCATTCTACGGGCCGTGGTGGCTCAGTGGTTAAGACGCTGAGCTGCAGACTGGAAGGTAGTTCGAGACCCTAGTGCCACGTGATGGAGTAAGCTCCCATCTCTGGCCCTGGCTCCTGCCAACCTAACAGTTCAAATACAAGAGATTGCAAGTAGGTAAATAGGTACCACGTCAGTAGGAATGTAACAGCGTTCTGTGCGCCTTGGCATTTAGTCATGCCGGCCACATGACCATGGAAACATCTTCGGCTTGGAAATGGAGATGAGCACCACCCCCTAGAGTCAGATTCAATTAGCTTCGAGCAAGGGAAACCTTTATTTTACCTTTTTACCTGAATTATAAAGAGGAGAGTGGGTTTCAGCATTACACAGAATAACTGTAGCCAGCCCCCACACATCTAGTTAATTTCATAAGGAGGGGCATATTTTAAGGGAAGCTATAAAGCTGTTTTTTCTTGTCTTTTTCTCACCATTTTAATTATGTGCTACCAAGGAATTAGGTCAAATCTAAGCTGACTTCATCCACTGTATTTGGTGAGAAAAGCAGTATATAAATATTTTAATAAGTCAACAAATAAATAGGGGGCATTGGATGAAAAAGTTGTGTACTGGTAGTGGATTAAAGGCTAAGAACCACTGTCTTAGAAGCACTGAACAATGTGGTTGATCTGTCAACAGCTATTAAATGACATTTTCCAAAACACTTCTGTCAAAAAGGTGATTTAAGTATTTGATCATTTTAGTTGTCTTCCTGTTCTTATTTCAGTTCTATGATATTCTTACTGGAATTGGACACCAAATATTCTACATGTGATATTGCCTTAAATGTATATAATGATATCTCACTTGCTGTTCTTTGCTGCTGGAGAAAAAGAAATTGTTCTCCAATTAGGTTCCTGTTATGTCAGTCAATACAGAAAGAACATTTGGTAAGTCTAATTTCTCTCAGTGGTTAAAGGATTCCTGAAGAAAGTAGTATTCATGCATGTTAAAAAATGTCTCTTTCTCTAATAATTTAGCTTGATATGTCACAGTGTTCATATGGAAGTGCTATTGCAATCATGTGAATTTGATAGTACTATGTATGAAATGTACCTGAACTGATTCAAAAGGTCTATTACTAAACCATTTTTGTTTTTTTAAAAATTGCATCTGAACTGTACCATATCAGAAAGTTAGAAAATACCAACAAATTCAAATAGTTGATGGTCCTTCTTCCCAATATTGTCCCATTTATGCACAGATAATACGCTGCCTGCTCAAGTTTGGCTGTGATTTCATGCCCTTTGCTCTCCCCTTCAGCAACACATCACACACTCAGCTTTTCACATGTGGTAATGTTTACAAATATGCTGATCCCAAACATTACTCAGATTTAATTATTATAATTCCAGTGTTTGGAGAACTTCAACTGTGTTTCATATCAATCCCCAGGAATTTTGATGCTAGCCTGACAGAGATGCAACAAAGCATCTGATCTTAATTTGCTCTAAGACTGTACTGGATGCATAAAATCTGCTGCGCAAGCCCAGCAGAAAATATTTGCACAGCTGCAAAATCTTTGAACTCAGAAGAACTCCTCACTTTCTCACTAACATCTCTTAAGGGAAAGGGTGGGAACTAAATTTATTGGGATGGTAAGCATGGGTGGACAAACTGAAACATCAAGCTAAAATCACCAAGCAAGTTAAGTTAATGCAACATTAAGTTTGTCTTTTAGGGAAGTAGCTTGCAGTACTACAATGAAATAATGGAATAATTCTGCAGTTTACATGGACACATACCCTCCACCAATCTGCTTCACTATCTCGCCAGGAGACTGTTCACTAGGAACCCTCCACTCTCTCTGGAAAGAGAGGGGTCGCTCAAATTGCACTGAACTTTGGGGAAAAGCAGCTTATCCTTTTTCAGTCCGTACCACAAGCTTAGCAGAAAAGACAAAACCCCTCTCTTATTCTCTGAGCTATCCAAGCACTTCTTTCAAAGGAATGTGTGTGAGAAAAACTTTTCCTTAAGTTCTAGCATGGACTTGCAATGAAAGGAGGTGTGCATGTCAGCAATCACTGACAGTGCAAATTATGGCTGGCTGGCAGGCATTGGCAAGCCAAAATTTGTGGCTCTCTCTCTCTCTCTCTCTCTCTCTCTCTCTCTCTCTCTCTCTCTCTCTCTCTCTCTCTCTGTGTGTGTGTGTCTGTCTGTGTGTGTGTGTGTGTGAAATCATATATATATATATGAAATCAGTTTAGCATCACAGTTCTGATGAATTGTGTCACTCTGCTGTACCACTTGCCTGTCTTTTCCAGTGGGCAAGCAGCCACCACTGTTGCAGCAAACTGGCCAGCTGCTCCACCCCTGCAGGAGGCAGGCAAGTGCTTTTGTTCCTTTCACCTCTCCTTTGGGGGGGGGGGCTGAGGAGGATTGGGGGGAGACATTTTTTGCTTCCCAGTCTGCCCCTGCTAGTAAGATTTGGAAACCAACATTTGATACTTATTAGGCAATTTCTTAGCCTCTTTCCAGAGAAGTGCCTGAGGCAACTTCTAACCAATTTAAAACAACACAATAAGCAAAAAATTAAGCAACTAAAAATTAACCCAAACAGCAGCAGTAGAAACGGATAAAAACAACTGACAACTAGCAAGAAATACAAATAGCCAGCATATAAACTAAAATGAAAAACAGCAGTTAATCAAGAGGAGAAAGAATATCACCAGCATAAAATCTAGATAAGGAGGACCAATGAGCTAAAATTATCAACAGGGCAGTTAAAACCAACAATTAAAACAAGGAAGAAGCTCAACTAGAAGTATCTAAAAGACAGCATTGTAGTCAGTGGGCCAGGTTTTAGTAGGAAAATATTACACAGATGAGGAGCAACTACCCTCAGAATATTGTTGATTGCCACCCACCTCACCTAGAAAGCTGGGGCACACACAGGAGGGTTTGGGATTAAGATTACGAACTGGTGGGCAGGATGATATAAAATAAGGTTTTCTGATGTCACAGCAAGGGTATGTGTCTGTGTGTCTCTCTCTGTGTGTGCATGCTGCAGGACTCTGTAACATCAGTCCAGAAAATTAACAAAAACCCCACAGTGCAGGGTAGACAAATCAGAAGTTGGTGGCTGAATAAAATTAATAACTCCCAGACAAGATGAGGAAATGAGATCTGTCAACTGGTCTATAGATAATTCTCAAAGGAATATGAAAGCTATGTTAGAGAGTAAGCTTGATATTTGCTTTATAGACTGCATATTGCTACACACAATGGACTGTGCACATACATGTAGGCTCAGAAAGCTGTACACTTTAAGTCACCTGTTGTGATGCCACACATAGAAGGTGTCTGCAATACCTTACATGTAAATAAGGTTTCAGCTACACAGTTACCCAGCCTGGTGAAGAAGCACAAACCTCCATTATTGTGAGCAATGAGACAACAACCCCTGGAGGAGACAGCCCCCATGACAGAACTGCTTGTAGTTACGTACTACCCATCGCCTGCTTTGTTCCTGAACTGGTATTTCCTGCCATATGGACATTTGGTTATCAAAGAAACTGGCCTGCTTCATCAGCACTACAGTGGAGCATCTTGATGCCTAGGTTTCACACCTGTCCAGATGCCATACTTCGAGTAAGGTTTTAGGTTACAATATTGGCCACCCCTCTTAGGTAACCTCCCCTTCCCACATGCAACCAATAGGATTGTTTTTGGGACCGACTAACAGGTAGGTGGGTCAAGAGGTTGGCACAGTTACCGCCCATCTCTTGAACCCACTAGAAAAGGAGAGAACTAGTTACCTGACTCCTCCTAGCTAGCATTCCCCCCAAGACGACCCCTCTCTGCTTTTACCCCTCTTAAGTCCCACTTGCTATCCCCAACCCTTGCCTCTACTGCCCATGCGTTCCAACTGGTTCTTGTCGTGTGTGAATTCCTGTTGTTTTCCATTTCTTCCCCTCCATTCTTCATTGGAACAACCAAGCTGCAAGACAGATAAGTATCGCCCACCATCACCCCTACTTGCTAATGCAAAAGTGCTTATTTCTTACTGTAAATCTTAGAAACTTGATTGAATGTGTGAGTGCATCAGTATTATTTGTATGAGATAGATTTTTAAGTAAAATACATCTATTTTAACTACAACAGCCTCGAATCCTTTACTGGTAACCCTTGGTGGGATCAGGACCTTGGTATAAACTGGCAAGAACCCATTTATAAATTGCCAATTGCTGTAAATAAAGCAATTCGGCTAACAGCTATCAATTAAGTTTATTCTGTAAACTGAGCAAATAGTGAGAAAGAAGGTAGTATTAATTCAACTGGTCAGATTTACTGCTTCCTTGAATAGTACAGGCAACCCTACAGGATTTGGAATGCACAAATTCATAGTCTGTCTTCTGTTTACTATCAAAAATATTATACACACCATTTCACAGGGGAAGGGATGGAAGACTCACATCTCTCAGTACACTGTTTTTCTCTATTTATGGGGCAATCTATTTCCCTGAAGCAAAATACTTCAATGGGAAAGTCATTGAGAAAAATACGCATGATGCCAAATAGTACGTTCTCTCCAAGGGACTGGAGAAGAAAGCTCCTATTTGTAGATGTGTCATCACAGGAAAGATACTCTGCTGCAGCTGTAATATTGTAATAATCTGATGACAATTTGCAAGAAATTTAAAAAAATACCCCCTTCCTTTGTGAAAAAGCTGACATAACACCTGTTTTCTTGGGTGCATTTTGGCTGACATAGACTGTAGAAAAAGAAATTGTGATTTAAATATGGACTACTCCTACAATGTGATAACATCATGCTCATTCTCAGCATAATTTGTGGTGTTCCTGGGGCTTTCCCTTTAATCTGAAAATAATAATAATCTGATTTTTCTCTGGAATACAGGGCAATCTTTGGAGTGCCTTCAAGGGAGAATCCACATGTGGGTACTCCCTCCATTACCACTAGAGAGTAGATAAATCAGACTTATCACATGGAATGCAAGAACACTATTTGCCTAATATCTTGATTACACCTCTCTTTGTTTCTTTAATAAAATAACTATTTGATTCATATATTTCATACTTGGCATGAGGACAACAGCATGGTTATGTACATTTGTGGCTTATATGGGTGCAATCAGTTCAAGGGTCAACATTATGCAACTATAATTCTTCCTCTCAAAAACCCATCCACTTCTCCTAGAGTAAGAGGTACATTGCTGTGATACTTCCCTAGTACTTACTGCCCAGATTCTTATTCCCTGGAATTCAAAATAATCTCGAATCCAATCAGCATTATGATCCTTTGAAAGTTGAAAGCATGATATAAATGCAAAGGACTATTTGTAAGATTATCTGTAAGACACAAGACCAGGACGCATCTCACTTCTGGCAATCACTTGGAGAGACCCTATCACTCAGCTTCCATTGCCCGCCACACACCCCACACTGGAATAAGAACATAATATCAGGCCATACCACATTGCAATAAAGCCCCTACAACTGTATACAGAAATACTGAGCTTCCCTACCATTTGCCACAACTAGCCCACCACACAACCAGGATCAAGACTCCTAAGTGGACCAACAGACAGGCATACACTCGTTTGAGAAACTGAGTATTACATTACAACACCTCTGGAACATTACAGCTCAGTAGAGGCAGCACTGCACAGTGGTCAGAGTTGCAGATTGATGTGGGGAGACCCAGGTTTGTATTCTCACTCTGCTGGCTGAGTGACCCCGGGCCAAATCTCCCCTTCTCTACCTAACCTACCCCACAGGGTTGTTGTGAGGATGAAATGGAGACTCATGGGCAGGGTCCCCAGCTTCCCTGGCAGGAACACTATGTTAAGAAATCTCTCACAATTCTACAGCCATAGCAGGCAGGAGGGAAGGAGGCGAATATCTCCAGCACCAGAGACTTGTAGAGGAAGAGTCAAACTTTGGGGACTCACCCGTGCACCAGAGGGCCAAGGCAGCAGGAGGCAAGAAGCCTGGGCGAGCTGGGCTCCTCCATGCCTGAGAACAGCGGCAGCAGCCATAACTTTTTAAAGAGCCCCGAAGGAGAGCTGGGGGAGCCAGAATGACCTCTCGCATGTGATCTCTCGTGAGAGGTGGAATTTGCCCCTATGAGTCCAAGGCCACCACCCCGGGTCTCAGGGAGGCAGGAGAACATTTCGCTACCCCCCGTGATCATCACAGCTGTCGCTTAGAACAGCAGCAGCAGCCATAACTTTTAGAGGAGCCCCGAAGGAGTGCTGGGGGAGCAAGAATGACCTCTCGCGTGTCATCAGATGCGAGAGGTGGAATTTGCCCCTACGAGTCCAAGGCCACCACCTCGGGGCTCGAGGAGGAGGGAGAACGTTTTGCCCCCCTGGTTGTCGCAGCTGCTGTCAAGAACAGCAGCAGCAGCCATAACTCTTTAAAGAGCCCTGAAGGAGAGCTGGGAGATCCAGAATGACCTCTCGCGTGTGACCTCTCACGAGAGGTGGAATTTGCCCCTACAAGTCCAAGGCCACCACCCTGGGGCTCAGGGAGGCAGGAGAACATTTCTCCCCCCCGTAGGTGTCGCAGCTGCCGCCGAAAACAGCGGCGGCGGCCATAACTTTTAAAAGAGCCCCTAAGGAGAGCTGGGGGAGCCAGAATGACCTCTTGCGCAAGAGGTGGAATTTGCCCCTACGAGTCCAAGGCCACCACCTCGGGGCTCAGGGAGGCAGGGGAACGTTTCCCCCCCCACGGTTGCCCAACTGATGGCTGGTGGGAGCAGGGGGTGGGGCTTATGTGCCCACCCCATGGGCTCCTGACTGGCGGAGCGGTGCTCCAGTGCGCTCCAGCAGGAACCGAGGCCTGATGGTATCCATAACAACAAAAACACAAATAAAATCTTAGTAACTTTTATATACCGCTTAATCCACCCTAACAAAACCAAAAAAAATCCTATCCTACTGTGCGTGCTCCAGTTCTCGAATGACCTAGCCCAAACCATTTTGACCTTCTTTTGAGAGATCAGCAATAAAGAAGGCCACCTTACCTCCTCCAGCTGGCCATTCCACAATAGCAGCCTGCAGCTGGGAAGGCATGGGCCCAGGCAGAAAAGGATCACATCATCCTCAGAGGAGAACCACAATAGCTGATTAATATGCAATATGTACTCACAGGCTAACAATGGTCAACTAATAGTTAAAGCATTTTGCACAAGTTGAAGTTTCTGGGTTGCCCTTTAGAGCAGTTATACCTATCCTGCTTTTACAAGAGTCCATCCATGAGATGATAGAAGCATGGAACAGTGGTTAGTGGAGTCCAATGGAGAAAAGCTGGCCCCACTGATGGACCTCCTGATGGCCCCTGGTATTTTTGGCCACTGTGTGACAGAGTGTTGGACTGGATGGGCCATTGGCCTGATCCAGCATTGGCTTCTCTTATGTTCTTATGAATAAAATGTCACTGATAGGAGGTGCTTTTGGCAACAAAACCAGTCTACATTTCATACAATAAGGAAGGGTTCAAAAGCAAAACTCTCAAACTCTTTACCCCATCTGCAAATGATAGTCTTATTCCATTTTAGTAAGCTATAAAATTAGCCTTCTTAACCATTACCTCTATGTTGTCTGGATTAAGCTTTTTTCCTTTCTTAGTCACTTGACCACAGTCTCAGGACAATGGTATGTACCCTAGCATTTGGCTTGGAAAAGTTTGAGGGATTCATGTAGCTTAAGCAGCCTTCTTCCAACAGAAGTGGCTCTTTTGCTAAAGAAAGAATAATTTAAATTGGAGGAAGGCTTCAAACTTTGCTAAGTGGGCTAGTAGGATACAGACCAATAATTCAGGACCAAGACAACAGTAGCTTCTGGGACTTAGTTAAAAGAACATTGAGCTTGGTGTCATAACATATCAATGAAATCCAACCCTAAAGCTCCAGACAATTTCATTCAGTGGCCCAACTTAAATATCAAAATGATTTGATGATGACAACAAACCTTTTGTAACTCTCAGGTTAGGTTGTAGACTGATATTTCTGCATCTCTAACATACACCTAGAGTGAAAGGCCTCCTAAAGATTCTATCTAGAGAATCAGGGAGAAAATGTCCACCAACACAAGTCTTTGTAATATCAGAATGACCAAGCATGTGTCTAACAAAAAAAATGGCACATGAGTTTGAAAATGGATTTCAAAAAGCCTAGCTAATGTCAGCCAACTATGCTTCATCCAGCTGTTCCAACATTACAAAATACTTGCAGCCTCATCCATTCTTCCCACTCACTTCTTTGCATGATCATATCAAAGACATAGGGGAAAACAACAATGTATTTGGCTCTGTGTCATAATAGCTCATTGGTTCTTTGAATGTTTATGAAAATGCTGATGTGTATACAGGGCAAAACATACAAAGGAAGGCTAATAACATATAGCCAAGTTCTGGTTGCTGGGATCAGAGTGTCCAAGTATGCATGTGATGATACTGTGAAAATGGGTAGTACTTTGAAAAGTGTGCATAGATATATGAAGAAATATTACAATTAGAGAATCAGTGTGGTGTTGTGGTGCTAGGCTATGGATGGAGAAATCCAAGTTAAAAGCTACAATTCATCTTAGCCAGTTGCTCTTGCTCATCCTAACATAACCTACAGGGTTGTTATGAGGATAAAATCAGGGAGTGGAGAACCATGAATGAGCTCCTTGAAGGAATGACAACAAAAATGATAGATAACTGCTCTGAGTATAGGGGAAATGCACAATTCAGCGTTATGTTCACTTGTGAAAATAAAGAGTTGTAGATGGAGGGGAAATTATAGTTTATGAGAAATTTATTTCTATTGTATTTATTACAATATCTTCTTCCCCTATGGAACTTAGTGTTGCTTTCATAGGATCCCCAGGTTGTTCTCCTGTTCAATCCCGTTGACCAGACCCACAATTCCAGCAAAATTGCCATATCATATAGCCTCCAACCATACAATGGGAATTGAAAGGGCAATACACAATGGCAGAATGTGTGTTAGCTTCCCACACCTTCCCTACTCTCTTGCTGCTGCTCAGCAGGCCAACCCTATATTGGAACAGGCAATGACTGGTATACAAAGAAGAAGAGAAGAAGACCCTGCAGGGGGCTGCAAGAAGACAATTAGATAGGATAGGGAGGTTTGCACCTTCTTTCCTGTTAAGTGCCATTCCTCCTCTGTCTGCAGATTGCAACTCTTATGGCAATATCCTGCCTCTTCTCGGAAGTTCCACAATTAGTCTCTTTCTCAGCTAGTGGCTTAGGACACTATCTCTGTCTCTTCTCTTTATTATCAAGTATATTAATTCTTGAATAAAGCTTTATGTACACTTTAATCAGGTTGTGCACCTTTGCTGTGTTAATTACTCTGCCAACACACTACAACTCCCCCTACTGCATCTGACCATTCAACAACATGGTGGGGAGATGTGAGGCTGGACCCACAGGCAGTCAGAGGTTAAGGAGGGCTTTCTTGCCTGCTGAAAATGCCTGCCATGAAGCATCCCTACTAGCAACTATTCTAATCTGCTTTTCAAAAAGCAAGGCTGGGCCCAGGAGCATCCCTGAGCTTATCCCTTGATCCCATCATGTCCATTTGACTTCATCTACACTCAGCGGAGCTCACCACTCAACAGCATCTGCTTTCTTAACTCACATCATCTCTATTTTGTCTGGATTCGATTACAGCTTGTTCATCCCACCCACTAGCTTCCGAACACTGATTTAGAAGACTAAAGTAGCTACAGGTTTAGTCGAAGATGTTGGCAGAGTTTAAATATGTAAAGGAAATGGAGCACTGACTGTTTAGAGAAAAATAAATAGGTTTATTTAAAGAAGACCAAACTGTTATAGAAGAGAGAGAGAGCCTTAACTGTCTGGCCTAACTGCTGTGAGAGGAACACTAACAAGAAGGAAGCTCTGCAGGAGCAGGAAGTTTCCAGAAGAGCCAATCAGGAGACAGCAAGGACACAATTTGAAAAAGTGGAAAGTCCCTAGTCTAGGAATGCTAACTACACGTCCTTCAGCTGTCCCCCTGTAGGATGATCTTCAATCTTCTTCATAAGGCTGCACTATAGACCTTGCATATTCCAACAAAAGATAGAGATGGCTGGGTATCAACAGCATGTAGATAATACTTTTCTCCAGATCTCTGGATGATCCCATTCAAAGGTCTTGTGTAAATATTAAAAAGTATTGGAGATGGCCTGTAGTTTGTTGTTGTTGTTTTAGTTGCCCACTTCATTGCAGCAAGCTATGTAATGAAAAAGGGATAAAATTATTACAAGAAAAATCATGGGGTGGGGTGATAGAATGAGGCTCAACATGTGTCTACAGCTGGTACTAAGTTCTATATTATGAATCTTAATTCTAATAAATAGCAGCCACCAGCGCCATCTACTGGGATGCTTTTTAAAACATTGCCTTTAAAACATTAAGAAAATCCACACTATCTGAAATCCCTTTTTTCCTTGCTTAATGTACTGACATTAAGTGACCTATAATTTGTCAATACATCTCTTCTTAGCTAATGTTGTCTGGATTTTTCAACTGGTATTTCCAAAGAAATGTGCTACTTCCTGCCATTTCCCTCCCATCCTCATTCAGATCATAGAATAGACTAATAGAATAATAGAGTTGGAACATCTTGTGATCTGCCTAAGTTCACAGAATCAGAATTGTTGTCAGATGGCCATCTAGCCTCTATTTAAAAATCTGCAAAGAAGTCTGTTCCACTGAGGAACCATTCTAACTTTCAGGAAGTTCTTCCTAATGTTTAGCCCAAAATTCTTTTGATTTAATTTCAACCCATTGGTTCTGGTCCGACCTTCTGGGGCAACAGAAAACAACTCCACACCATCCTCTATATGACAGCCCTTCAAGTACTTGAAGATGTTTATCATATCACCTCTCAGTTGTCTCCTCTCCAGGGTAAACATACCCAGCTCCAGACCCCTCACCATCTTCGTTGTCTTCCTCTGGACACATTCCAGCTTGTCTATATCCTTCTTAAATTGCGGTGCCCACAACTGAACACAATACTCTAGGTGAAGTCTAACCAGAGCAGAGTAAAGTGATACCATCACATCCCATGATCTGGACAGTATACTTCTGTTTATACAGTCCAAAATGGCATTTGCCTTTTTTAGCTACCGCATCACACTGCTGACTCATGTTCAGTGCATGGTTTACTAAGAACCCTAGATCCTTTTTGCACATAGTACGGCCAAGACAAGTCTCCCACATCCTATAAGTATGTATCTGGTTTTTCCTACCTAAATGCAAAACTTTACATTTATCCCCATTAAAATTCATTTTATTTGTTTTAGCCCAGTTTTCCAGCCTGTCAAGATCATCCAGAAAGCTTTTGATAAAGTTCCTCATCAAAGGCTCCTAAGTAAGCTCAAAAATCATGGGATATGGATCAAAAACTGGCTAATTCATAGAAAACAGAGAGTGAGTATAAATGGGCAGTTCTCTCAGTGGAGGGGGGGTAAGCAGTGGGGTACCGCAGGGATCAGTACTTGGTCCACTGCTTTTTAACTTGTTCATTAATGATTTGGAGTTGGGAGTAAGCAGTGAAGTGGCTAAATTTGCGGATGATACGAAGTTGTTCAGGGTGGTGAAAACCAGTGAGGATTGTGAGGCACTCCAAAGGGATCTGTCAAAGATGGGCAAGTGGGCGTCAACATGGCAAATGGGGTTCAATGTGGCCAAGTGCAAGGTGATGCACATTGGAGCCAAAAATCCTAAATATAAATACAAGTTGATGGGGTCTGAACTGGCAGAGACTGATCAAGAGAGAGATCTTGGAGTTGTAGTAGATAACTCACTGAAAATGTCGAGACAGTGTGTGACTGCAATAAAGAAGGCCAATGCTATGCTGGGGATTATTAGGAAGGGTATTGTAAACAGATCAGCCAATATCATAATGCCCCTATATAAATCAATGGTGAGACCTCATTTGGAATACTGTGTGCAGTTCTGGGCACCACACCTTAAAAAGGATATTATAGCTTTGGAAAAAGTGCAGAAAAGGGCAACTCGAATGATAAAAGGGTTGGAACACTTTCCCTATGAGGAAAGGTTAAAGCGCTTAGGGCTCTTTAGCTTGGAGAAAAGACGACTGAGGGGTGACATGATCGAGGTTTATAAGATTATGCATGGGAAAGAGCAGGTAGAGAAAGAGGTACTTTTCTCCCTTTCTCACAATACAAGAACCCGTGGGCACTCCATGAAATTGCTGAGCGGTCGGGTTAGAACGGATAAAAGGAAGTACTTCTTCACCCAAAGAGTGATTAACACTTGGAATTCACTGCCACAGGAAGTGGTGGCGGCTACAAGCATGGACGGCTTCAAAAGGGAATTAGATAAGCATATGGAGCAGAGGTCCATCAGTGGCTATTAGCCACAAGGTATAGATAGGGACTCTGGGGCAAGTGATGCTCTGTCATCTTGGTGCTTGGGGGGGGGTCAACAGTGGGAGGGCTTCTAATGTCCTGGCCCCACTGGTGGACCTCCTGATGGCACTGGTATTTCTGGCCACTGTGTGACACAGAGTGTTCCATGAAATTAAAAGACGCCTGCTCCTTGGGAGGAAAGTGATGGCGAACCTAAACAGCATGATAAAAAGTAGAGACATCACCCTGCCAACAAAAGTCTGCATGGTCCAAGCAATGGTATTCCCAGTAGTCATGTATGGCTGTGAGAGTTGGACTATAAGGAAGGCTGAGCGCCGAATAATAGATTCTTTTGAACTATGGTGCTGGAGAAGACTCTTGAGAGTCCCTTGGACTGCAAGGAGATCAAATCAGTCAATCCTAAAAGAAATCAACCCTGACTGTTCCCTGGAAGGTCAGATAATGAAAATGAAGCTCAAATACTTTGGCCACCAAATGAGAAGGGAGCACTCACTGGAGAAGACCCTGATGCTGGGAAAGATTGAAGGTCAAAGAAGACGGGGACGGCAAAGGATGAGATGGTTACAGTGTCAGAGATGCAGCGAACATGAAACTGAGCAAACTTCAGAGGACAGCGGAAGACAGGAGGGCCTGGCGAGATCTAGTCCATGGGGTCGCAAAGAGTCGGACTTGACTGTGCGACTGAACAACAACAACAAAATAGATAGGGACTCTGGGGCAAGTGATGCTCTGTCATCTTGGTGCTTGGGGGGGGTCAACAGTGGGAGGGCTTCTAATGTCCTGGCCCCACTGGTGGACCTCCTGATGGCACTGGTATTTCTGGCCACTGTGGGATACAGAGTGTTGGACTGGATGGGCCTTTGGCCTGATCCAACATTGGCATCTCTTATGTTCTTATGTTCTTATCCTGTATCCTGACTCTGTCTTCTATCGTATTTGCTACCCTTCCCAATTTAGTATGATCTGCAAATAAAATAAGCATTCCCCCTATTCCTTCATCCAAATCATTTATAAAGATGTTGAACAAAACAGGTCCCAAGACAGGTCCTTGAGGCTCTCCACTTGTCCCTCCTCTGGTCCTCTGGTCATTTAGCACACAATTTCTAACAAATTAATAAATGTTAATTCATTTATACTTTATAACTCAACACTGTTGTAATTTCAGCAAATTCCATTTTAACTTGGATTTAAAGGTAAAGGTTCCCTTGCTCGAAAGCCAGTCGAATCCGACTCTAGCAGTGCTAATCTCCGGTTCAAAGCCGAAGAGCCAGCGCTGTCTGAAGACGTTTCCATGGTCATGTGGCCGGCATGACTAAACACCAAGGCGCACGGAACGCTGTTACCTTCCCACCAAAGTGGTACCTATTTATCTACTTGCAATTTCTTGCTTTCGAACTGCTAGGTTGGCAGGAGCTGGAACTAGAAATGGGAGCTCCCTCTGTCATGCGGCAACTCGGGTCTCGAACTGCTGAACTACAGACCTTCCACAGCCTGCAGTTCAGCGTCTTAACCACTTGAGCCACCGCAGCTCCGACTGGGCCACCGCAGCTCCGACAACTTGGATTTACAACTAGTTAATTAACAATGCAAACTTAAAGAAATGTGCACCCTATCTGTGGAAGTCTTTTCAAGTCCGTTGAAGTCAGTGGGTTTAAGAAGGGTGTAACTCTGTCTGGGATTGCACTGTAGGGTTGCCAGGTCCCATCTGCTCCCTGGCAGGGGGATTGGGGAGCATTCTCGCAAGTGGTGGGTAGGGATGTGCATTCGGTTTGTCTGAAATGAATGCACCCCCAAAAATGGCCCATTCAGACCCCTTTCGGGCTGCTGCAGGCCGATTCAGATTCTCTGATCTGAATCGGCTTGCCGCCGAATTGCTGCCGAATTTCGGGGGCAATTCGGCCCCATTATATCCTATGGGCCATTGAGTTGGAAGAACATGGGACCAGGGGGTCCAATTCTACAGGCCCCCAAACAGGTTTCCCCTATCCCCTCCATTTATCCCACGATAGAGAACAATGGACGGGATAGGGGCAACCTGTTTGAGGGCCCGTAGAATTGGACCCCCTGGTCCAATACTCTTGAAACTTGGTTGGTGACTTGGGGAGAGGCTCCAGCAGCCACCCTGCACATTTGGAGCCTCTCCCTCAAGCCCCCTTCCCTCCAGCCCCCAGAATATACCCTATGTTTTTGCCTATAGGATATAATGGGGCTGAGATTGATATTTGGCTGGCCGAAAGACTCCCGAATCCACTGGTACTGATGAAACTGACATGTGGGAGTCTTACTGCCAGCCAAAATTGATTCTGCCCGATTCGGCCGAATCCAAATGGGCCAAAAAATTTTTTTTTGCACACCCCTAGTGGTGGGGCTGTCCCCAACACAATGATGTCCTGCCGGGTGATGTCATCATGTCAGAGATGCAGTGCTGCATGTGCACACATCCCACTTTTCCCACTCTGGGCCTGCCTTGGCAGGGAGGGTGGGGTATAAAACTAATAAATAAATAAATAAATACATAAATAAAAAAATTTTCAAGTGGGGCCACAGATAACTGTTGGGGGCAGGACGTCCCCCTCTGGCCAGCTGGCTGGCATCTGGGGGATCCCCCAAAACTAGGGGATCCCCCACCCCCACCTGGGTCAGAGTCGTTCAAAGGTGGAATCAGCTCCCTAGGGAGGTGGTTAGCTCCCCTTCACTGACAGCTTTCAAGAAGCGGCTGGACAAATATTTGTCAGAGATGATTTAGGCTGGTCCTGCATTAGGCAGGAGGTTGGACTAGATGGTCTGTATGGCCCCTTCCAACTCTATGATTCTATGAATTTATTTATATATCCCTTTACAGTACAGAGCTTTTTTATTGGCTGAGGTCAATGCATTTCCCTCTAGGATGCTTTATGGCAGATACTATCAGATCTGGAGACAAGAACTTTTGTGCTCCTGTAGCCTTAAATCCCTAGATACGAGTGATCATATAATTATTCATTGCTCTTTGTACGAGTCACCTTGGAAACATCTGCACTCAAACTTACTCCATCCTAAAAGATACTTGAGTAACAAACTGAAATGTCAGTTTCTTCTGAATGATTCAGATTCTGAAATTACTAATGCCAAATTTCTTGTAGAAGTTCTCAGAATTCAAGGAAACGTCAGATTTTAGATAGTACTGTATTATTTCATGTAAATTTTACCGTATATTTGTCCAATTTTACATATTATGGATAAGAAGTTTTATTCATTCTGTGATTGATAACATGCCAATAAAGGGGGGGGATGCGTGCAATTTCATGTATGTATGTATGTATGTATGTATGTATGTCTATGTATTCTCTGAATGGCAACTTATATCAATGATTTCATACATAAACATGAAAAAGGAGATGAGAAAGAGAAAAAAGGTTGAGTGGGAAAGTCATGGTTAAGGTTCTGCTGTGGGTCTGGTTTCCTTTCCCATTCCCAGAAAGCACTTCCACCTACAGAAGCTGTGGAGGGTGATTGTTGGTAGACCCCTCCTTTGTCCCGTGATGTTCCTGAGGGTCTGCTGTCCCATGGGGGGTTCTTTCAGGGACATAGCAGGGTATAATAAGAAGAGGAGGGAGGGAATTTCCTCTTTAGTTCTCTGCTTGCTACATAGAATCTACCTCTCTTTTCAACTTTGCTATTCTGAGGGATAGAATTTGTATTTTAATTTTTTTTCTCAGAAGCTGACCAACAGTTTAAGAAGAAATTGAGTAACATGATCATATGCTAAATAATAATGAAGCAAAATTTAATAAAATCAGCAAAAATGTTTGGAAAAGAAGGAACACTTCTCTCTTTTAAATGCTATTCAAAGATGGGACAGTAGGTGACATTGCAGCATCACTCGTACCAAGAAGCTACTGCAATGAAAACATAGCTGCGTTATATTAATTTACAAAAATATGTTTGAAAGAGATACTGAAGCACGATACACTGTCCAGGATAAATATACTTTGATTTGTTCCAACATAAAGTATAAACAACTTTGATGTGTGATTGTGTTAAAAATATATTGCTTTGGCTTTTTTAAAAAACACCACTGTTTTTTAGGCTATTACATAAACCCAAAATATTCTTTTTGCCTAAGGTTAAAAAAATACCCAGACATTTAACCCTAGATATGCTGAAAGAAAATCCTCAGTTTTGAAACAGAAGACTGTTCAGTATCAAGTGAATCCAATTTATAATACTGCCCACCATTAAGGTGTTGTGAGATTCTTGGCTACAGTGAAAAGCAAAAGCCTAAACATATTCATTTATTTGTGGTTTTAATGGTGGTGGACTTATGGTGGCCCCAGAAGCTTTTCAAGGTAAGAGATGTTCAGAGGTGGTTTGCCATTGCCTGCCTCTGCTGCATAGAAACCCTGGACTTCCTTGGTGGTCTCCCATCCAAGTACAAAGTCATGTCTACCCTGCTTAGTCTGACTGACAAGATCAGGCTAGCCTTTGCCATTCTAGACAGAATGCAGTTTAAGTACTCTAGTATTTTCTCTGAAGAACTCCATTGGTTAACTGAAAGCTTTTTATCAAGCTTCTCACAAATAACTGCAGCTCCCACTCAAATATTTTGGCCAGCCTTAGGAGTCCAGAGATCTAGGTATTGGATTATCTCCATCTAATATCAGTTCAGAAATACAACCTTCTTTAATTTCCTATTCCAGTCTTCTTAACTACATTCTTTAGGAAACTTCTCTCTGATTGTATAAATCTCTTTGAAGCAGGATCAGTTTCCTAAAACCCCAAACCTATATAGTTAAAAGACAACACCAGTGGAGGATGGGGGGTAGGGTTGCCAGATCCAGGTTGGGAAACTCCTGGATACTTGGGAATGGAGCCTGGGGAAGACAGGGACCTCAGTGGGATACACTGCCATAGAGCCTACCCTCCAAAGCGGGGGTCCTCAAACTTTTTAAACAGGGGGCCAGTTCACTGTCCCTCAGACCGTTGGAGGGCTGGACTATAGTTTAAAAAAAATAAAGCCGTGGCGGGGCTTCACTCGCAATACAGAAACACTTCCCTCCAGCGAGGGTCTCTCTTTCTGCCACTCCACTCCAGCAACCTGCTAATTTAGCCCCGGAGTGCCTTATTGCAAGGCTCGAGGTGAAACAATGTTTGTCTTAGCTCAGGAAGGAGGGCTCCAGCGCAAACTAATAGATGCCGGAGCCGAATTACTGGCTCACAACTTGAATGCCAGTAGAATTTTTGCTCACAAGACTCCACTGCTTAGGGAACATTGCGGGGGGGCGCTTTCTCTCACTCTGCAGGCCCCAAGCGGTGGGGGTGGGTGGGTGGCTCACACCGTCCGAGAGCCAAAGACAGCGATGCGCTGCTGCACTCATGCGCGCACACACAGACACACAGGCTCTGAGCGCGGCCAGCGGCAAATCCAAGTCCTCCGCCTCCCCGTGGCCCCGCTGCCCTCCTCTTGGGACCGAGCCCCTCTGGCCATTGCCCTGCGCCGCCGGGTCCCTTGCAGTCGCACCCCCGCCAGGTCTCCCCCCCACACTTTGGAAGAGTGGTTCCCAGCGCCTGTCTGCCCCACGCACGGCGCTTCCCTTCCTGGGGACAGACAGAAGGACCCAGCAGAGGGAGAGGCCTGGCCCCTTCCCTTGTGCCGCCGCCGCTGGCACTTCTTGCATGCCCGACAGCCGAAGCAGGCGAGCCCTGGAGCTGGCGGCGCTGTGCCGTCTCCTCCACGGAGGCGACTGGGCTGCTCCAGCTTCCCCTCCCAGGGCTGCAGCTCCGAGAGGCTCAGCAGCGCTCAGCCCACACACGGCGCTCCCGCAGGATGGGCGTGTGGAGTGGGGGGGAGCCACGCAGGCCGAGAGGCGACCCCGGGCCACGTGCTGGACCGCCGCTGCCGCCCGGGCCCGCTCCCCCTGCCGCAACCTGGGAACTTTGGGGGCGAGTCCCGTTTGGCGGCGTAGCGGCGGCGGTGCCTCCACAGCGGAGGCCAGTGTTGCAAGTGGGCCACCCACCCGGTTAGGGTGGCGGGGGGGCAGTTTGGTGAGCCAGCCCTGCCGGCGGGCCGGATAAATGTTTTTGGCGGGCCGCATGTGGCCCTCGGGCCGTAGTTTGAGAACCCCTGCTCCAAAGCATCCATTTTCTCCAGGGGAAATTATCTCTGTAGTCTGGAGATGAGCTATAATTCCAGGGAATCCCCAGGTTCCACCCGGAGGCTGACATCTCTATAAAGGCTTTAATGGAAAGTACCCAGATTTTGGGGTAACTGGAAGTTTCAAATCTAACACCCTGCCCTGTAAATTGAACAGAGAGGAAGGGAGAAACCTAACATTTAAGGCAAAATCCTGGTTTTTCCTACATGTGAATGTCATGGCTGTCAAACAGGTAACAGATTAAGACTCTGATATAATTAAAATGTTACTGCAGTGGTATGATTGGCATCTACAAAACCTCCAACCCACAAAACCTCATGGAAGCTTATGATCCCATGGAGTTCCTCTGCTTGACTTTTAGGTGTCATCCACAACCCACTCAGCTGCTCACAATGGCATGAAGAGCAGGGCCACTGAGAGAGGGGGAGTGGGGGAAAATCTGAGGCGTCCAACATTAGCTTGATGGCTCCCAGCTGGGGCTCTCCAACAGCCAACATTGTAGAGTTCAGCTTCCCCTGGAAAGCCTCTGCTCTGCCGTTTTGGCTGTAATCACTCCCCCCTTCTCTCTCTCTCTCTCTCTCTCTCTCTCTCTCACACACACACACACACACACACACACACACACCAGACATAGAGTGAGAGGTGGATGATGGGGATTGGCTCAGTTTCCTCTGCCTGGCCCCTTCCTGTGCCTGTGTAGCCAGCCAGCCTCACATTCTGTGTGTGGGGAAGACAGCATGTGCGTCATGTGTTACTTCTCTTTTATATGATGATCTTGCATGGCAGCAGCAAGTCTCTCACCTGTTGTCATCCTCCTTGCATGATCTACCTTGCAAACCCCCCACCAGTTGCCCCTTTCCCCTCCCATTTCCTGAGCTGCACAGAGATACTGCTCCACCACAAGGACAGGATAATCATCTGGTAAATGAGCCACTAGCTGGAGGCAGTAGAGGAGATGGGGGAGGGAGGGGGGAGAGGGAGGGAGGACTTCTCAATTGTCTCATGCCCCAGAGAAAAATACCATGGAGGGGCAGGACTGTTAAAACTCAGACTGGGTTGCTGGAGAGGCAAAAAAAGTTTCCAGAGCACCACAGGGAAAAGATCTGGGAGTTCCAGATAACATTGCCAACAGACCAAGAAAGTTTGTACCTCTGCCTTTAATGGCAGCCTGATCTATAGAAATCTTCATGGGAACTTCTGACAAAACAAAGCAAATACTTACTACCAGGGGTCTTGTTGTAGAAAAAGAGCTGCCGGAGCTCATTAGCATAACTCATTAGCATAACTTATTTGCATATGCCACGCCCCCTGACATCACCGGAAGTGACAGAAGGCCACACCCCCTGACATCACCGGAAGTGTGTCAGAAGGCCCGGCTACTTACCCTCCTGCTTCATCCTCATTCCCAAACGGAATGAGGATCGAAGCAGAGGGCGGGGTAAAGAAGGGGGCGGGGCTTCACCACGTGACCGGCCCGCCCCCTAGAGGTTCTCTTCCGGAGCTCCGTACCTGAGAGCTCCCCCCCGACTAGAGCCCTGCTTACTACTGGCTTGTTCCTGCAGTTGAAGCTGCTGTGAGAAGCAGGATAATTGCAGGGGGTTGTAGGAGGGTATTTGGTGCTGGTGAATGGAAAGGAATGGATGCAGCATGGATTTGGGAGTGAGGGAATCAGGGAGAAGAGGTGAGGGAAGGAATTTAAGGTTGCTGTCCTTCTGTGCATATTCAGATGTAACTAAGTCCCATCATACTCAGTCACACTTTGAGTAAACAAGGACAGGATCTAGCTAACTGAAACGCAACACAACAAACTTTTATTGGCATAACACTAACTGAAACAAGGCCTAACAATAGGGAATGTGTTTGATTTTTTAAAACCTGGAATCTCACACTCTGGCTGAGACAGGAGGATGGGGTGGTCTCTCTCTGCTTTTTCTTTCTGTTTAAGGAAACAACAGCAGAAGGGGAGGGGAGGGGAAGACTGAAGTGAGTTGGATTTCAGTCTCCAGGGTCTAGAGTTGCTTTCTAAAGTTAGTGAAAATGCAGGGTTCTGATCACCTTCCAGGACTCATTCTTTGTTTCAGAAAAGAGATACTTTGGGGGAAGAAGAAAGTGCTTCCTAAGAAACACACCTATGGGTGCCCATGAGTGCCAGTTGCAAAAAACAATATCCCAATTAACTCTAATTATCTTCTCCCTCCTTTTCCAATGGGAGTCAGTGAGACAGAGAGAGTGAGAACTTGCAGCGTACTATGTGCTAGATTTTGTCTCTTCTCATTTAATGTTGACATGTGCTAGGTGGTTGTTATTTAAAAGTGTGTGTGCTGTGTTTTTTTGCAACATACCTTATTGCAATGTGCACACACTGTGTAAATAAGTTTAGTAAAATCTGTTCCTTAATAATCCTGCCCATTTCCCTTTAATGGTTCTTACCTAATGTGCAATTATTATTCTACTAGGAATAAGGCCCATTGTGGAAATAAATACAATGAGCTCTAGAAAGAGGCTCTGGGTGGCTGCCCTGGCCTTGGGCACTCAGCGTCAATTTGTTGTGGTGACCTCAGCAGGATATAAGGACAGAGAGCTTACCGTTTTCTCCAGGGGAAATGATCTCTGCCATCTGAAGAGTAGTTGTAATTCTGAGTGATCTCCAGCCCTCCCCTGGAGATTGGCAACAATGCTTCCCCAGGAGAAACCAGCTGGTTTGGAGGGTGGAATCTATGGCATACCTGTCTGAGGACCCACCCCTCCTCAAACCCCACCCTCTCCAGCCCTCACCTGGAGATTGGCAGCAATAGTTACGCAGGAGGAAAAGTACAGTCTTTCTCTGGAGACCAAAGCTGCTCATTCTCCTCCCCCCCTTTGGATCTGCACAACAACCCTGTGAGGTAGGTTAGGCTGAAAGTCCGTGACTGGTCTGAAAGCGCCCACTCAGCTTCCATAGCAAGAACCTGGGTCTGGCGGACCCTGCTCTGAAGCACTAACTGCTACACCTAGGGTAGCCAACCTCCAGGTGGAGACTGAAGATTGCCAGGTATTACAACTGAATTCCAGACAACAGATCTCTCTCCCCCTGGAGAAAACAACAGCTTTGGAAGGTGGACTCTATGGCATTCTATTCAGCTGAGGCCTCTCCCCTCACCAAACTCTGGCTTCCATAGACTCCACCACAAAAGATCCAGGAATTTCCCAACCTGGAGCTCGCAACCCTACTCAGGACCGGCCCCAATGAGTTTCCCCATAAAGGCCTGGAAAGGACCATTATCTTTTTACTGTCATAACTAAGGATGGTTGCCTAGCAACAGCCACAGAGGGAAAAGTTAATCCCACAGGAGCCAAGTAGGAGAAGTGTCTTCATCAGGAGAGACAGCAGTTTTGGCAGTTTATTCTGTCAGGGAAGAGTGTCCAGGCTGGCAATGTGTGGGGGAGAGGAGGGGACCCAGCATCCAGCCAATGGCATGCAAGTACTCTTGAGTGGCGGTTGATGGGCCAGTGGCTGATGAAGTGCACAGCACAGCCAATGGGAGAGCTGGAAATGGCCAATATGTAGGGCAATTATATATATAGGATTCATGGATGGTGGCAAGCAAGCCAATAATATTTGGTTTTGTTCAAGGTCATATGGGGGCCCCAGATGGAATCTTTGTCTTGGGGTCCATGGTGTCTCTCAGCAGCCCTGATGAGGTGTGAAATACGACTCCATGTGACCAGTATTTATGTTACTGAGTCAATTGGAAGCCAGCCCAGCATCAAGCAATATATGGGCAGGGCCTTAAAGAGGAAACAAATAATGACTCAGCACTTAAACTAAAGAACCCCCCGATTTACCATTATACAATATAAGCAGGGGACCGGCATAGACTTGCAGGGAGCATCCCATTTCCCCCCATACCTTCTCCCCACACTATTTCTTCTTCCTCTCTCATAACCTCTCCCTTTCCCCTGCTTTCTTCTTTCCTTCTCTCCCACACCCACAGTTCAGCTTTCCTTCCTGCCCTCCTCTGGCAGCATCTACCTTTTCCTTTTCTCCTGATCATGTATTTTTTTCAATTTTCCTCCTTTTCTCCTTCTTCTCTCTCCTTTTCCTGCTTCTTTCCACCATTTACCCCCACACACACCCATCTTTGATTGAGAGAAACCAAGGTTTGGAAATCTGGGCAATATTGTTGCTCTAGACAATATTGTTCTGATTGCCTACACACACCCCCAATGGCCACCAAAGTCTCAGGACATAGCCTTGAGAGATCTCAGTGGGCATTCATCTCTTAAAGCAATAGACATAACTTCTCTTATTTTGGACTTTTAATCCCCAAATGTATTTTTTCCTGCAAACCTGGAGTTCCCTTAAGGCTTGCAGAACCCCCCCCCCCGACAATCTCTGGCCCAGTTCTGTGGTTTCTTTGATAGACACTTTTAAGGCCTGGCTTAATTATATCTAGCATAATTATATCTAGCATTACTTTACCTGTAGATTCATTGTCAGATGTCACTCCCACATCTTCACAGAATCCACATCTTTTTGAGAGACATGCAGACTTACAGTTAACCAGAACTGACTTTTTGTTGTTGTTGAAAGGTATGGATGTGGGTGCCAATGAAGGCCATGACTGATGTGTGATATGTAATGAGGTAAGGTAACAAAGACGTTCATAACTGAATCTATCCACCAACCGCATCAGTAATGGCTCAGTTCTGGCAACTTACCTACTTCATCAGATCAATATATTTTACAGCCATTCTACTAAAACAAACAAGGCAAATAATAACCAAATGTGCACCCACACTGTGAAACTATTAACTATAAAATGAAGTAACCATTAAGGAGTGCCAAGAACTTGATCCAGCAGAGCTCTGAATGCAAAGATATAGTCACTGGCTGGAACTAAAACATGTGTTGAGATGCTGGTAAGTGTCTGATACGAAAAGTTAAAAAAGGAAATGTTTTTGCTGCTGATACATTCAAAGAACACTCAAATGAAAGGGATGTAAAAGAAACTGCACCTGTACTGGATTCTCCTCCATTTTAAGTAAAAAAAAAAAGGAAAATCACCTAGAATCATAAACGGTCCAGGAAATTTTGTACTGAAAACATTCTACTTTCTGGAAAGCATTTGCACATTGAATGTGTCTCTCCCCCAAACAACAGCAGGAACTTCTATAGCTAGCTTGCGGGTGCTAAAATCCTCTCCTTGGAGGCATAGTTTGAACCACACATAAAGAAGGAGAGAGAGTTGTTCTTCATTTCTTCCAAAAAGGTCACATCAGTTTGCAGGGAAGGAAGGCAAGCTGTGTGAATGCACAGATAACCACTTGAAGAACACCAGTTACAGGTAAGCAACTGGCACTCCATTCACTGCATGAAGAAGGCATTTCTGAGACAGCATTCTCCCAGGTTTGCTGTACTGAAAAACGTTTTAGCATCTGGTGTTTATCCCTGCCCCCCCCCATGGATATCCAAAGCAGCTCACAACATAATTCTTCTCTCCTTCATTTTAGCCTTACAACCACAATTCTGTGAGATAGGTTAGTGAGCTTTCATGGCACTTTGAATCTGAACCCGGGTCTCCCAGATCCTAGCTCAGTGCTCTAACCACTACACCATGTTGGTTCTCACCACACTGTTCTCTAGTGAGGCAAAAAGGTCTGCTACTGGTGTGCCCAGATGAAAGACTGGTATCAGATGCTATTTTGTGTGCAACAACTCCCCTGTATTCACCAGAGAACTGTCCTTACGAGCAATGTGGATGGCCAGAAAAAGAGACAGAAGTTGTGCCACCTTGTTAATTTATGTAATATTTTGTGGCCCACGGCGGCTGCTTTTTAATTTATGTGTCACCAGTTTTGCTGCTGACCAGACCTTCTTCTTCAAAGAATGTTTATCTATTGACCTGTGAGGCTTGGAAATCTGGGCAATATTGTTGCTCTAGAGGGAGATCTCTATCAGAACCAATACTCAGCAGATCAGTTTCTGCAGAGCCAAAGATGATTTGTTGACCTTCCCAAACAGTGAATCAGAGTCTAGAAGCCTGTTTGCACCTTGCCAGTGGATGCACATGTTTACTGGGTGCTGCTTCCTGGGGCACAGGAGACACTGGCCATGGCTGCTGGCCAATGGCAGCTCCCCCTCCCCAGGCATCCGGGCATCAGAGAAAGATGGAATTGAGATAGGATAAAAGCAACAATTTGGCAAATAGAAGGGGAAGTCATGGAAGCAGTGAAAAGTTGGTTTGAAACTCAACATCAAGAAAAATAAGATCATGCCATCTGGCCCCATCACTTCTTGGCAAATAGAAGGGGAAGTCATGGAATCGGTGACTTCACGTTCCTGGGATCCAAGATCACTGCAGACGGTGACTGCAGTGCAGCCATGAAATTAAAAGACGTCTGCAAGGAGATCAAATCAGTCAATCCTGAAAGAAATCAACCCTGCCTGTACCCTGGATACTGAAGCTGAAGCTCAAATACTTTGGCCACCAAATTAGAAGTGAGCACTCACTGGAGAAGACCCTGATGCTGGTAAAGATTGAAGGTAAAAGAAGAAGGGGACGACAAAGGATAATGTGGTTAGACAGTGTTATCGATGCAATGAACATGAAATAAAGCAAACTCTGGAGGACAACTGAAGATAGGAGGGCCTGGCGTGATGTGGTCCATGGGGTTGTGAAGAGTCAAACTTGATTGTGTGACTGAACAACAAAAACCTAAATATTCATCCACATGACACAAACCTACCATTAGTCCTGAAAGACAGTTCAGAGAAGTGTTTAAGCACTTAAGGCTGGATGCTGTCCAAAACACCGATCAATCATGAGGCTAAGAGAATTATGTGTTATCTGTCTACCAGCCTCAGGGAATGTCTGGTAAAGAGCAAGATCACATGGGCAAGAGAAATCTAGTGGAGCTTGTTTTTATGAAATTCCATGAAGGTCATCTGTGATGCTGTATTAATCAGCCAAATCAACCAAAAGGGAGTATTTGACTAAGGAAAATAAGAATTGGACCAGTATTAGAGAGCTGATATTTAATTTTCACACAACTGATCCAAACAGACAGGAAGGAAGGCCAGTTCAAGTAGATAGCAAATAGGTTGAAATATTAAAAACATGAGATATGTGGAACTGCATTCCAATAACTTAAAGGAGAAAATATATATTATACCACAAGAGGGTGTTTTGTATTCAGATGCAGTCATTTGAGTACAGTTGACTCAGCGTAACACTAAGATCCCTCAGTTATCTGACTCATCTTGAGCTGTCTGCTCTATTGGCATCCTGTTAATAATTTGCTTTTGCACTGTGCATAAGATTCATTGCATAGCCTGAATTACACTGGTTGATCTGTAGGAGGCAAAAGTCTATAGGTTGGATCTGCCTCTATGCCCCTCTGATGCTATGATTGTATGCAGGGCTATTTTTGGGCAGGAACACACAGGATCAGAGTTCCGACTGGCTCCCAAGTTGGCCATGGCCAGCAGGAACCCATCAGCATAATAGGCCACACTCAACAGCAGAAACTCATTAGGACTGGCTATAATTAGGGGTATGTGGCCTAACATGCAAAAAGCCCTGGGTTTTGACAACAAACAAGGTAAAGAGAATAAGAAGCAATAGGTGGGTGTGGCTGGATGACCACACTTCTGGTAACATGGGGGTGTGGCCTAATATGTGAATGAGCTGTGCTGTCAGGGTATGGCCTAATATGCTAATGAGTTCCTGCTGTTGGGTATGGCCTATTATGCTAATGAGTTCCTGCTGGGCTTTTTCTACAAAAAAGCCCTGCTTCCGGTGATGTCAGGGGGTGTGGCATATGCTAATAAGTTATGCTAATGAGCTCCTGCAGCTCTTTTTCTACGAAATGACCCATGACTGCATGAATTTAAGCAGCCATTCCAAGGTCCATCCTGTATCCCATGGGAATTAGATCACTAGCACGTCCACAGAACTAGGTAGTCAGCCGTGTTGGTCTGAAGCAGCAGAACAAATTTAGTGTCCAGTGGCACCTTTAAGACCAACAAAGGATGGTGTAGACAAATGCACCAGTCTCTCAGAGTTGTGCTACAGTCTAAGGACAGGTCCTGGAACCTTTTGTTCTTAAGTATTGATGCAAAAATGCTCCATGTGTGCACCTCTGGCACTCTTTGCAGTTTTTCTCTTTCAAATCAACAAAAGCTATAACTAAGAAATGATTGGCCCTCTTCCTTTGTTTTAGTTTTGGTAAGGAAAAAGTAGCAATTAATACATGCATGTGTCTTTCACCACTGTCAAAGACTACTTTTGAAAATAGACATGGGGAAAAATTTGCTCCTTGAAGAAGCTTATCTGATGAAGCAGATATTCCCCCTACCAAAATCTTATGCACTTTTAATAAAATCATTAAGTTATTCCTAAAGGTGCACATGGATTCTTTAGTGGATTATTAAAAAAAAAATAGTATGGAATGAAGTGTAGCAAGGAAGGTTACTTTCATGTAACTCTTTCTTTTGAATTTTTAAAAATAATTATCTGAAGTGGGGTTAACAGACTTAAAACTTATTGAATGTTTCTGGATATTTCTTATGAAAGACTTCTTACATATATTTTTGCAGATGGATCCAGCACAGTTTCCACAGGCAAAATGACTTCTGCCTATGGAGCATTTATTTATTTATTTTATTTATATCCTGCCCTCCCTGCCAGGGCAGGCTCAGGGTGGCTTACATAAAGTATATAAAACAGCTAAAACAAAAATTAAATAAAATCACAAGGATATAATTATAAAACATACATAATATAAAGTGCTAGTGCAATTTGTATACAATGGCAGACATTAGCAGCATTCATAGACATGCTGTCAATTAACATCATAGTCTGGGTTGTATCAGGCTGTTAATAATTATGGTAATATTGGGGCCAGGGCCTCACTTTATTGAATGCGGCTCCCTAGTTGAAGGTCTGGTAGACGAGCTCCGTCTTGCAGGCCCTGCAGAACTGTAAAAGGTCCCGCAGGGCCCTGATGTCCTCCGGGAGCTCGTTCCACCAGTATGGAGCCACCACTGAGAAGGCCCTAGCCCTCGTTGATGCAAGCCTGGCTTCTCTGGTGCCCGGAAGGGCGAAACAATTTTGGGACCCCAATCGTAGTGCTCTCTGGGGAACATGTGGGGAAAGGCAGTCCCTTGGGTATGAGTTCTTAGCTCCCCTCACTCATAGGATTTTGCAGGGCATTGCAGATTCCTCAGGAGAAGGGTCCGCAGGAGAAAGTCCTTGCACCTATGCTATGCTGGATCCAAACCTTGAAATTGATCTTGTGGGAGTTCTGGTTATAATAGTGGAGATCTCTTAGTTTCTTCTTCTTTGCAACCAATAAAATGCAAGCATTTCTGATGTAGCATGAGAAAGCATCTTGAACATTATTAAACTCCGGCTCATAGCTGCTGAACATGGAAACACTTTTAGCTGCATCATGTATTATGGGAACTTATGGGAACTCGCTTGATGCTGTTTGTTCTATAGACAGCCCAAGGCTAAATGTTTACAACCCAAACTAGCAATATATTCATTAGTAACACAGAAACCTTCCTTGTAGTAGCCTGTTTTCAACCCCCCCCTTCATTCTAGTAGCAGCTGATTAACCATCTGAGTAATTAGTTAACAAGTGAATCTCTTTCTAGAAGAAACTAAATGCAGGAAATGGTGGCACTTGAGATTTAAGTGAAGCTGGCTTCTATCTGACAGAAATACAGTCATTCATAGAAAATAATTTTAGTTAAGCAATGGGAAATTATCTATTAAACCAAAAGATAATTTGTTCTATTAGCAAAAATTTATTTGGAGGGCCTCTTGGATGGCAAGCCCACTGAGATGAGGGAGAAAAGTTGCCCAAATGTTTGAGAAATCATATGAAACAAGCAGGGGACAGGGGGCATCTCATTTCCTCTCCCCACTATTTCCTTTTTCCCTTCTGTGAAAACCCTTCTAGCCTCCCCCCTTTCCTTCTTTGCTTCCCCAATGAGCACCATGGCAGAATGTGAATATGAACCTGGGTCTCCTCCCAGGAACTTTAACCACTATACCACTTGCTTTCATGGGATGGCTAATGTTGAACACTAGCAAACTGCTAGGCCTGGGTGTCATTCAAGTCAGGTGGTAGCAAGTACAGTTGTTACTACCATATCTGGCCCTGATGAGTCCATCCTCAAAGGCCAAAATAGCCCTGGAAAGGGCCATTAAATGACAGAAACCAAGACATGAAGGCTGGCAATACTGTTCATTTCTTAAAGCATTCATTTCTTAAAGCTCCAGTTGCTACTTCTGTTATGTTTGGAATTTTAACCCCCTCACTTATTATTTTTTTTAAAGTTTCAGATTTTTCTGCAAGCCTGGTTTTTCCTCAGGTTTGTGGAAATATCTGTCTTGTATTTTCATGGCCCCAGTGTCTAGATTTAAGTAGCCACAAATGGGCCATGTTCAGAATTAGATATATTGATATGACTGAGTTTTAGCAATCAAAAAATTAAAGAAGGATTTTTTCTGAATAAACAGTTTAAACATATAATTTTATATGCATATTTTTTACCACTGAAGTGTCCTTTACAGTTTGTTTGTTTTTTAAAACTAACTGTGTTGTTTTAATTATATGGTATTTTTCATTGCTGGCACTGTTCAATGGGAAAGGATGGAACACATGCATGCTCAAGGGCAGCTGTCACTAGAGGGTGCACTGTTTGGTCAGAATGTAATTGCTAAGCAGAGTCTCCTCCATGTACTTTGTCAACTTAGGCAAGGTCAAATATTGGACCCCACCCGAAGGAAAAGTGACTGAGGGCTTAGCTGTACTTGTCTGTTCACTTGAGCTCCTCTCCATTTGGAATAGCCAGGCATGTGGATGCTGAGTCAGACCATTGACCCTTTCATGCAGGGTTTTGTGAGCATGCACAGTCATTCCTCCAAACTTTTTTCTCCATCCTCTTTCCATCTCTGAGTTCATAGTGATTATTGTCAGGCTCATTGTGAGCCCTACTTTAATCTGAAGCATTTATTGCTGTTCTCACAGGACAAGAGTCACTCCACCTTGGCCAAGCTGGCCCTGTGTGGGACAAGAGTCACTTTGCCTTGGCCAAGTCAGTTGTGTGCAGGATGAGAGTCCCTGATGTAACACCCCCCCACACTGCAAACAGTAGAAAAGAGCAAGAGTCCAGTAGCACCTTAAAGACTAACAAAATATGTGGCAGAGTATGAGCTTTCATGAGTCACTGCTCACTTCTTCATTTATTGGTAAATGAAGAAGTGAGCAGTGACTCATGAAAGCTCATACTCTGCCACATATTTTGTTAGTCTTTAAGGTGCTACTGGACTCTTGCTCTTTTCTACTGCTACAGACAAACACGGCTACCCATCTCAATCTATCTCACTGTAAGCATAGCATATGGAATACCACATACCACATGCAATGGCCCTAGAGAGAAAATGCAATGACAATAGGAGGGGACATTCTGGCATTAGATCTCTTTATCCTTGTCCTGCATATGGGAATGTCACTCTGCCAAACTGAACACTGAGGCACACAATTAATGACGGAGCAGTGGAGACACAGTCACACCCTAATTCTGAGTTGCAGTGCAAGTGAGTGGACAAGCAATACTTGTAATGTGTAGCTGATCCTTGAATAGGAGCAAGTGAAGAAAAACAAGCAAGCTTTGGCTTGGGGAATAAGACAGGGGAGAGACTCAGAATGGGTGAGAACAGGGGTCTTGTTGTAGAAAAAGAGCTGCCGGAGCTCATTAGCATAACTCATTAGCATAACTTATTTGCATATGCCACGCCCCCTGACATCACCGGAAGTGACAGAAGGCCACACCCCCTGACATCACCGGAAGTGTGTCAGAAGGCCCGGCTACTTACCCCCCTGCTTCATCCTCATTCCCAAACGGAATGAGGATCGAAGCAGAGGGCAGGGTAAAGAAGGGGGCGGGGCTTCACCACGTGACCGCCCCGCCCCCTAGAGGTTCTCTTCCGGAGCTCCGTACCTGAGAGCTCCCCCCCGACTAGAGCCCTGGGTGAGAATCAAAAGCTAGGCAACTGAGTGTGTGTGGGAAGGGTATAGTTGGATGGTTAAAAGATGACCTTAGCGCCCTGACCTGGATAGCCCAGGCAAGCCTGATCTCATCAGATCTCAGAAGCTAAGCAGCACAGACCCTGGCAAGTATCTGGATGGGAGACCTTCAAAGAATACCAGGGTCAGGAGGCAGAGGCAGGCTATTAAGCCACTTCTCTGGACATCATCCATGCCCCAGTAGGAGTTGCTAGAGTTTGCCATGACTTCCAGGCATGGGCACACACACACAAACACAAATTCAAATGCGGGGGGGGGAGGAGTTTAGGTATATTATGCAGGGAAAGGAGAAATCAGAGGATTTTGTTCCAGACATCTCTTGTAAACACTTGATGTATCCCAGGTTACCAAGTGGTGACATGCCCACTCTCTAACAGAGCAGGACTGCCCTGGCATTCAAGGGCATAGACTTTCCAATTTCCTGTAGGGGGGGTGCTGGAGCTGGGCCAGAGACATTCCTGTGCTGGGTCCTTAAAAGAACTGGGGTGCAGTGACACTATCTATGGAGGTGCAGCCACGTGGGATTTAGGGACAGGCTCCCCAGAAATTTAGAGGGGCCTGGGAACCCCAGAGAACCCCCCCCCAGCAGTACCCCTGTCCTGGGCTAAACCCAGGAAAGGGTGGGAAATGGCCAGTGGTTATGATGGTATCTCAGTGGTCTCCTGCTGTGTCCTGCTTTTGAAATTCACTTTTAGAACAGTCACTTTAAGATCTGAAAATGTACGTACCATGTGCATAGGAAAAACTAACGATCACAAATACTGAAGCTGAAGCTCAAATACTTTGGCCACCAAATGAGGAGGGAGCACTCACTGAAGAAGATCCTGATGCTGGGAAAGATTAAAGGTAAAAGAAGATGGGAACAGCAACGGATGAGATGGTTAGACAGTGTTATCTATGAAACTAACATGAAATTGAGCAAACTTCAGAGGATGGCGGAAGACAGGAGGGCCTGGCGTGATGTGATCCATAGGGTCGCAAAGAGTTGGACTTGACTGTGTGACTGAACAACAATAACAAAATAAAATAGAGACACAGTTTTTCCCCAAATGTGTATTGGAGCCCAGCAAGTATGTTGGGCCTAACAGAGGCTTCACAGTCTGACTGTTGCTACATAGGGTTGCCAAACCCCCTGGTTTGGCAGGGGTACCCCACTTTTTGGGGGGGTTCTACCCACTGCTGGCCAGCTGGCTGATGGGGGAAGCCCCACCCCCAAGCCCCAACACCCGCAGCCACCCCCTCCCTTCTCCCTGCACTTAAAGGGGCTCCCTTTAAGTGCGGGGACCTGGTGTTAACCGTGCAAAGCCTTCCAGCTCCCTGCACTTAAAGGGGCCCCTTTAAGGGCAGGGAGCTGGCATTTCCCCACGTGCCCATCAGGCGAGGGGCGCAGACATCCCCAACGTGATGTCATCACGTCGGGAATGCCCCGCCCCCTCTGGGAATGCCCCCCAAAGTCCTCTGTTGGGGACTAAAATGAACTTTGCAACCCTATTGCTACATTGAAAGTGGGTGGAGCCAGCCAGTGTTAAGGACTATACTTTCTTTTCCAACAGACACAAAGCATATTCAAGGATTGATATGTTCTCAATATAAAAACTTTAGTTAATAATCTAGAGAGTGCAAAGATATAACCAAAAACCCTTGCAGATCTTATCGTTTACAATATCAACTTTCTATGCTGGCCAGATAGACAAAAATGGCCACCTTCCCTAGACTTCAGATGGGTCTCTCCTGATGGATCCAGCTACAAGAGACTTTCTCTTCCTGTGGCAAGGAATGTTATCAAATCTCTTTCCCCACTGAGGTAAAGGCAGCTAAAGTTCCTAAAGACTAGCATTTGATACCTTCCTGCTGGGAGAAGAGAGGTGGGAGAGGAGGGGGATGTTTAACAATCCCATTGTCTATCCCGCTAGCTCAAGTAGCATTGTTAAGAAAGTGAGCCTGGAAGGAAAAAAGTGAGCCCCCCAGTTGCCCCCATAGATCACACCTATGCTGGTATCTAGGGTTCAGTTCTCACTGATGTGTTAAAGTTGTGTCTCAGCTGTACCACATCGTTAAAAAAAGTCTTGGTTTGGGGGTAGATAGCTTGGAAGTAGGCATCACAGGAAAGGCTGGGGGTCTGAGCATGGGAGAAGCAGCTGGAGAAAATAACTTCAGCCGGGTGTCCTGTGAGATTCCCTGGATTTTTCCAAGTATTTTTCTTTATGAAATAATGTCAGTTTCAAGGTGCCTGTCTGGAGGCACAGATGTTTTAAAAATTCAGGTGTGCCAGCAAAATCTATTTTTTTTGGAAATTCAGTACATACTGTTAATGTATTTCATTAGCCTGCTTACTGAATAAAGAGAAACAGAGGTGGCAGTTAAGGCATGGGCCATCTTCTCTCAAAAACACAAATATTTCATTCCTTAATAAAATGAGAGTTTACAATTTGTCTTTGGTAGAAGAAATTTGCTATGTAGGATTCTCTTGGGTCAAAGGGATATAAGTTGTCAAAATTATAAAGAAATTGTATGAGAAATTGATCCAATCCAGCAGCCTTAAAAATTGAAGGCTAGTGAGGAGTATTTCCAGCTGTTCTCCCCCCCCCAATAAAATTCTAAATCAGTATTTATATAGCACTGACATCAGCTTCGGTGTTACCCCCAGGCTGCAAAGGAAGAAGACAGAGGCTCAAACGCTAAGCCCAAGTGCCTCAGTTGGAGCCAAACTTGCAAGACTACATGGCATATTTAGTGTTTATGTCCAGTGTCCCCCCCCCCAAGAATAAAAGGAAAAATAGGGGCAGAGGTTTTCTAGAGCACATCAGGAAATCCAAGGCTGAAGGCTGGCTGTTCGTCATCTAAGCCATAAGCCTAGATTTTCCTGTAATTGTTGGTTCTACTAGAACCTGCATTTTTAAAAAAACGGAAGATAGCAGCAACAAATGTGATGTGAAGTCATCCAAAAACTATATTCCACCCACACACTAAATATTCTTTCCCAGACCTTCTTAGAGAAGATTTATGAGTAGTGTTGGATGATCCAATTTCAAAGCATGCCCCAAGCCCAACCCCCTCAAACGCATGCAAAAATAATGAAGAGCAATAAAGGGGGTGGGGGACACTTTGCTGAGCATGTAATGGCAAACAAGTTTAAGGCATGAAATACCTTAACATACATTTCTGTGTTTTATGAAGCACAAATGAATTTGTAAGATCCCCAACCAGAGGGTTTTTGATCCTAAAATACATATTATACTGGCTGATTAAATACAAATTCACAAACTCAGGCAAAACAGCTTTGACAGAGTTATTTCAACCTATTGTACAGTTTAATTTCTGTAATAGCTCTTCTAGTTTCTTAATAACTCCAGAGAGAAATTGAAGAGAGTCAAGGACATTAAACTGTGTAAAAATGTGTGCATATTAAATCCATTGTTTTACAAATTCTTGCAGGCAAGCAGATTTACATTGCACACTCAAAACCCAATTCATTCCGTATCCCTAAACTCACCCTGCTATGCAAACACAGAGAAGATAATTTCTGTGTTAGCTTGCTACCAGGGCTTCTTTTGTAGAAAAAGCCCAGCAGGAACTTATTAGCATAATAGGGCACACCCAACAACAGAAACTCATTAGCATATTAGGCCACACCCTGACAGCATAGCATATTAGCATCTTAGGCCACACCCCCATGGCTTCCTTTGGCTTGCCCGGGCATGCCCCCCCTTGAAGGGAAGGGAAAGCAGTTTAAACTGCCTTTCCTTGGCTTGCCCGGGCACCCCATGTCTGCAGGGAACTACCCCACGAATGGGCTCAGGGCAGCTCACAACATAATAAAACCAATAAAAACCAAGATATCAAAAACAATTAAGTGATTAAGATAGCATTAAACATTAATAATCCAATGTCTCCTGTGACATTTTAACAGGCGACGGTAAATGGCCTGATTTAGAACAGTTATTTATCAGATGGAGGGAGGTACCTAAAATAGATGATAAACAGTGTCTAGGAGGCACTGGACAGGTACCAAAGGCAGGGGAGGCTGAGGTGGTTTAACGTCCACTGCCTCACCCAAAGGCCTGGTGGAACAGCTCCATCTTACAGGCCCTGTGGAATTGTAATAGCTCTCACAGGGCCCTGATCTCAAGTGGGAGCACGTTCCACCAGGCCGGGGCCAGGACAAAAAAGAGCCCTGGCTCTGGTTGAAACTAAGTGGACATCTTTCAGGCCAGGGATTACCAGGAGGTGTTGATCTATGGAGCGCAAGGTTCTTTGGGGCACATATGGGGAGGAGGGGCAGTCCTGCAGGATATGCTGGTCCCAGGCTACCCCACGAATGGGCTCAGGGCAGCTCACAACATAATAAAACCAATAAAAACCAAGATATCAAAAACAATTAAGTGATTAAGATAGCATTAAACATTAATAATCCAATGTCTCCTGTGACATTTTAACAGGCGACGGTAAATGGCCTGATTTAGAACAGTTATTTATCAGATGGAGGGAGGTACCTAAAATAGATGATAAACAGTGTCTAGGAGGCACTGGACAGGTACCAAAGGCAGGGGAGGCTGAGGTGGTTTAACGTCCACTGCCTCACCCAAAGGCCTGGTGGAACAGCTCCATCTTACAGGCCCTGTGGAATTGTAATAGCTCTCACAGGGCCCTGATCTCAAGTGGGAGCACGTTCCACCAGGCCGGGGCCAGGACAAAAAAGAGCCCTGGCTCTGGTTGAAACTAAGTGGACATCTTTCAGGCCAGGGATTACCAGGAGGTGTTGATCTATGGAGCGCAAGGTTCTTTGGGGCACATATGGGGAGGAGGGGCAGTCCTGCAGGATATGCTGGTCCCAGGCTGTGTAGGGCTTTAAAGGTTACTACCATAACCTTGAAATGGATTCAGTATTCAATTGGCAGCCAGTGCAGTCAGTGAAGTACCAGCTGGATGCATGCCCCAAATGGCGTCACTGTCAGCAGATGCACCTCTACATTCTACACTAGCTGGATATGTACCAAATGTGTTCTCCCTCAATGGTGGCTTTCACAACCATGCTACACAATAGGCCTGTGATTAATGTTAAACAAAAGCTCATGCTACAAGAAATGTCTTTAAGGCCACACTACTGGACTTCTGTTTTATTTTGTAAGAGACTGGTCAGGGTCTTGGAACAAATAGCCATAAATGTTAATTATTACTTCAAGAGATAAACTTCTAATGACTGTCCACCCTACTGCTGAGTGGTTGAGACAAGAACATTACTAAACAGAAATTTCACGTGGCTTGAAAAGAAAACCAACAACATAACCTAGTCTTAAGATCTGTAAATAAAGGAAGCTCGAGTACACCCTTTGTGGCATTCTTTTTTCTATTCCAGAACAGCTCACATTCAATCATGAGCTGTGTCCTGGATTAAAGAAGACAACCAGGGGGAGGGGGAGACAAACACCAATTGTCAATGTACCCATATCTATATGTCATGGTGAACTGCAACTTCATCAGGAAGTTTTGAATCATGCTTTGCAGCTACAGATAAGAGGAAGTAGGAAGTGTGATGGGAGTATGTGAACACAGCAAGTATGCTGTGAATGTATTTGATGCTGACAAAACCTCTGAATTGGACACAACCAGGTCTTCAGCTGGTGAGTAAGTGAGGAGTGGTCCCCTTTGACCACGCAAAAGCTATGCTTGAGATTATGGGACTTGCATCGAAAAAAGATATGTGAAATGGGTTGTGGTAAGGGGGGCAGCAGGTGAAATTGAGCAAAAAAGCTGGCTGGATCCAACACAATGTTTAGAGTTTGTCATGATATCTGAATGGAGCCACAACATCACTCATGCAGTTTCATCCAGATTTGAATATTAATTTAGTGAAGATTTTCTGCTACTTAGTCAAGAATGTACTACTCACAAGTAGGGTTGCCAGTACCCAGGTCTCGGTGGGGGTTCCCCTGGTTTTTGGGGCTTCAGCCCACCACAGGCCAGCTGGCTGGCAGGGGAAACCCAAAGGAAGGAGTGGAGGAGAAGAGGCATTCTGTTTGACCCTGATCATCACTCCCAAAGGAGGGATAGAAGGAAGAAAAAAGAGGCAGCCCACCTAACCAATAGGCTGGGTGCTGCTTTCCTCACCTCAGGCAGGCGTTAGGCAAGCCAGGTGCTGCTTCCTTTGTCTTGCACACTATGGGCACTCTCTCTCTCACATTGGCTGGGCTGCCTGGGCACGTCCCTCACCATGTGCTATACTCAGCCGGGCTGAGTCAGGCACCACTCTTTGTCTCTCTTTGCATGAGGCTCGGCCAGATGCTTCCTTCTGCCTAGCTTCATGCAAGACTCAGTTGAGCGCCTTCCTCTGCCCTAGGGCTGCCAGACACCCTGGTGAGAGTGGGGTCCCCTGGTTTGTGGCACTCCTCTCTGCCACTGACCAGCTGGGCTCGCTGGCCCAGGTGGAGGGAGGAGGCCATCAGCGCATCAGGAGGCATCCAGGTGCTCTTTAATTGTCAATCTTGGCCATGCCTCTATCAGGTAGGTTAGGCTGAAAATGTGTAACTGGCCCAAGGTCATCCAGTCAATTTCCAGGGCAGAATGGAGATTCAAAGTCTTTTGTGGGGTGGCTGCTGCTAAACATTAACACCGCCAGACCTAGGCAAGTCATGCAAGTCATGTAGTATCAAGTTGCCCTGATAAGTCCTCTCTAAAAGGCCAGAAAAGCCCGAAAGTCCCCTCCCCCTGCCTTTTAGTGACAAAACCCAAGCCCAACAATGGCTGCTGTAGGTATTGTTTTAACACTACAGGTGTTTGGGATTAACACTACAGGTAATTTTGGGGTTTTATAACACCATTCATGTGTTTTTGTTTGTTTATTTGATTTTAGATCTCATATATTTCTGCAAACCTGGGGTGCTTTTCAGTTTTGTTGAAAGAACCATCTTAGGGTTGCCAGACCCACAAGTGTAGGTGGGGGGGGGTCCCCTGTTTTCTGGCACTCCTTTCTGCTGCTGGCTAGCTGGCTATGGGGGAATTACCCCCTGAAAATAAAACACAGGCAAGAAGCCAGAAATAAATGTGACATGCCTACATCACCTGGGGATACCACTCAGATTTTTTAGCAAAACTATATGGCCAGAAGCTAATTCTACTATAGAAGTTTTGCCCACAAACCAGAGTGTCACCATTGATGTCCTCAGTGTGCCTATGTCACATCCAGGTGATGTAGGCATGGCATGTTTATTTCTGGCTTCTTCTCTCCCCACTTTCAGTAAGTACAACCGCACCCCTCACCCACTTGTCCACTGGAACAGGCAACCCTAATCCGTCTTGACCATCTGCGGGACCAATCTCCAGATTTAAGTATTAGAATATATGACGATAGCTATGAGTTCCAAGCTATTCTAATGCATCAACTCATTTCTGAAAATGTTTATAATATTTGTTATGCTTTCCACTATATTAAAACCATTTCTCTCTACCACATTTAACAATCGGCAGTAACCTAACCTCTAAGTTGCTTTTTAAAACTTCTTTTAACTCCAGTTTTGAGTTTTCAGTTGAATGACATCAGCATTAATCTAAAACACAACTTTACTTGTTACTATTTGAGTGAGATTAAATTCATAGGCTACAAACTGTGTACATATAGGCTGCTTAAATCACACTGAAGGTTAACTGTATGCAAGATAAGAATCAAAGATAGCCCAATCCCAACAGAGAAAATGACAAAGAAATGGCCAGTCCCTGAACAACCTATTGTCTACACACACCAAAATACAGTTAATGATCAAAAAAAATTCTGACAAGATGACAAAGAGTATAACCTTTCCCCCAAACAAAATCATTTAATTTGCTGATTGAAATTGCTCTTCCAATGATTTTTTAAAATTCATTTCTAATGTTATAAACAACTAAAGGTGAACTTTTACAAATAATAAGTGGTGAAAGGCTAGAGCTGAACACTTGAAGTACCTCTGAATAATATTTCAAAATGACAGCTGCAAGGAGCAATGACTGCATGCCATTATCTACTAGTGGTGCATTGTGATGGGGAAGCATTAGCCACAACCAGCTGAGTGTCACTTTGTCCAACTACAGTATGTGCCAGCCTGGCCTTTCAAAGACATCTCCACTAGAGAATGAATGAATGAAAATACACACACGCACACACACACACATCAGAAATCCAGAGTTATCACCCAGTTTATCCTGCAGGACAAGCGACATGGACTTTTAAGGCCAATGTGCTTGCAGAGTTTAATTGCATTTAACTACTTGGGAGAGCTCTAGGAGCCAATGCATTTAACTACAGAGACAAAGATTCAAGTTTCAAGTCACTCAATTCAAGTAGTGTTCAAGAGAAAAGACCACAATCAAAACTCTTTTCCTTTCCTTTCTCCATATATTGTTACACAGGCTCTGAATCATGAATGGAGTCATATCTGGTTTCCAATGACTTCAGTGCAAGTCGTAAACTGAATCTCAGCAAAGACACCCCGGCAGGCCCATAGCTGATGTGGGGCCCAGGGGCCTGGCCCCCTGCTGTTTTTGTGGGCCCCTCCCCTGATCCTCAGCTTCCCCTCCCTCCCTCCCTCCCTCCCTCCCTCCAGCCCCTTCACCCCTGATTGATCGTCTCACGAATATGAGGCGACATCTCCCTTTTTGAACTCATCTGTAATGAGACGAGTCTCTTTAGGACCCAGCAGCATACACACATTGGTCGGATTGCAGCAGTTCACTCCTCCTGTTGGATTTTCTGCCAAGCTTCAAATCGTTGGCTCAGAGAAGGAGTGAGGGAGGAAGCTTGATCCCCGCTCTCCTTTTTTAAAAAAAACCCAACAACAACATGGTAGCTTTGCTAGACCTCTGAGGAGCCTTAGTGTCTATTAACATTGGGATTCTGGCTCGTCTCAGAGGAAGGGTCTAGTGGGGGCTGTGCGGGTGCATGCCAAGCAGACCCCCCTGATTTTGATTTAATTAGCTGGTGGGGCCCCCAAGGCCCACTCCCCAAAAAACCCCTAGCTACGGGGTTGTACCCTGGAACTGTAGCATTTACTATGACACTAAAAGGCATTGGGGATACCTGTGCAGTAGTTCTATGTTCACCGTAAAAAAGTAATACTGGAATGGAAATGGAAAACTGAAGAAATAGCCCACAATACATGTTGCCTGTGCCAGAACTGTTTGGCTACTAGGGATGCCAGGTTCATTGGACCAGCTAGCAAGGGATGAGGTGAACTTACCGGGAGCAGGGAGGGAAGAAGTTGGAAATAAATGTAATGTGCCTATGTCACCTGGAAGTGAACAGCTCAGTGGTCGGAGGATTCCTTGACTAACATATTATCAACTGTAAGGTAAAGGTTTCCCTTGCTTGAAAGCCAGTCGAGGGTGGTGCTTATCTCCGTTTCAAAGCCGAAGAGCCAGTGCTATCCGAAGACGTTTCCGTGGTCATGTGGCTGGCATGACTAAACACCAAGGTGCACAGAATACTGTTACCTTCCCACTGAAGCGGTACCTACTTGCAATTTCTTGCTTTCAAACTGCTAGGTTGGCAGGAGCTGGGACCAGAGACGGGAGCTCACTCTGTCACACAGCACTCAGGTCTTGAACTGCCGAGCTACTGACCTTCCAGTCTGCAGCTAAGCGTCTTAACCACTGAGCCATCACAGCCCCCATTATCAACTGTACTCGGGCGGCGGGAGGAGGGGCGCTCAGTAGCCCGGGAGCTGGCCTCCACTCACGCACGCGCCATCCCCCCCCAAAAAAAAAAGGAAAAAAAAACTGTACTCCTGTATAAATGACTTGTGGTCTAAAAATAACTTTAAGAGGCCCTTAACTTCTTTCAAAACCTTAATAAGCAAGGATGCCTCCTATTTTAGGGGCTTGATTTCTTTTATCTATAAATTCTTGACCTTGAATTTAAGTAAAGCCTTCCTCAAGCTCTTAATGAGGTGGAATGGAAGCAGATATGGACTTCGACGGCGAATACCTCCCCAATAGCTAATACCTGAGTGTAGTTCTTTAAGTTGATGTCGCACTGGTATATTACTTCACATAAATTACATTTAATATCAAAGACCTAAGACCTATGATCCTTACTGTTGGAAGAAATGTGGCAACATAGGAACAGCGTATCACTTATGGTGGGAATGTCCAATTACACAAAAATTTCGGAAACAAGTTCATTCCCAAATCTGTGACATAATGTCTATATATCTTCCTTACTCTTCTGACTTCTTGCTACTTGATCATTGGGTGGATGTATGTATCCAACGCACAGCCAAAGTACTGATATCTAATTTATTAGCAGCTGCTAGATTAACTATAGCTACTGCAGATACACTTTTAGTTTTATTTCTAACTAAGATTATAAGATATTATACATTGGCTCGATCACCACTATGGAAGCTGGTTCTGTTGCTTCATTTACTAGTTTATAGATAAGAGGGTTGCAAGAAAGGTAAACTTGTTGGGATCAGAGGGGTTTATAAGCATTTGTTTGGCTTACCACTTGCTGTAATGACAGATTTTTATGACTTGTAAGAGACTGCTGTTATGCTGCTTTGTTCTTTTTAATAAAAATTATTATGGTATGCTAAATTATGGGATCAATTTTTAATGAGTAGAATAATGGACAATCCATTCTTTTTTGGAGCTCCTGGTATCATGACTCAGGTAGATCATTTGGAGCTATGGTCACCAATTTTGACTCTCCTTTCCAATAAAGGAGTCATTTCCATAGATGATCAACAATTTAACTGGTTCAGGTTTTAAGAAATGCAATCTTATGGTCTTGGATTTATTTGATAGATGGATGTTTTCTACTGTTTGATATTAGACCTCTCTGTATGGACTTGGTAATTTCTTTTTAATTTTTTATAAATAAGTAATTATAAATAAATAAGTACAAGCTGCTGAGATCCTGAGACTTCATGGTTGATAGCTCTTTTCTTTTTTCTTCTGTCCAAAAGCTGATAAATCTAAGACACACCTTTTAATGTATACTATGGAAGTGTAATAAACACAGGGCTTTCTGTGGGGGAAAGTCTTCCCTTGGGATTTTTAAACCAGCTAGGGATGTTACAGTTTAAATGCAATTGTAAAAATGGAGAGGATCACATGCTGGGAAGTCTGCAGGAGCAGGGAAAAGCATATCAATATCAAGAAAGCGACATTATTAATTTCTAAAAAAATTAGAAGACAAAAAAGACAATGAATGCAAACAGGTTAAGATTTAATCTTCCCATTCTCACTTAACTATTTAGACTTAATTTCTAGATACAAACAAGCCCCAATAATATTTTTATAATTACAAACCAATAAAGAAAAATCATCCAGAAGGAACAATAACATAATTGCTTGGTGAGCTGACTGCAAGATGCTAAGGAGAAGAATAAATAGATTTTCATATCATTACCACTACTGCAGTCGATGACTCATCACTGCTACTGGGACTATATCCCAGAATAGTCATGTTTCTTTTCACATTGAATAAAAAATTAACCATGTTGTGCCGTTCAGTAAACCTATTTTTATGAATTAGGACTGGCAAGGAAATATCCTATTTTGATTGATACAGGTAAATAGATGGATGACATGCTATCCAAGTGTCCGAAGTTTTTGGTACCCGGGGAAAACAGTATCCTATTTTTTTCTCTGATTTTGCATCCTGGGGATATTTGGGAAGTGTATTTTGCGGGTTATATTTGCCATTCTTGAGGTTCCAGTCCCTTCCCTCACCCTCACACAGCATGTTACAACTGTGAAGGTGGACAGGCAACATGCCTTTCCAGACAGTAAATGCTGCTGAATGCGTTTAGCGTTCCAGTGAGTCTGTAACAACTAAAACTTATTTCCATTTCTGAGATTGCACATTTTGAAGTGATTTTTAAAAAGAAAACAGTTTGTTTACAAAACTAACATGTGCAGAAATGTCAGGAAACGGTTTTTAAAAGTACTGACATGCGGGTAAAGATTTGGGGTACATGTAGGCATTTATTTATTTATTTAGAGCCCACCTTTCTTTACTGAGACTCCAGCAGGCCCATAACCATGGGGGGCATTTGGGGGTGATACCCCCCATAGATGAGCCTGTCCCACCCCAGGAGGATCCCAGACCCCACCCACCTTCAGTGCAATGTGTTCCTTACCCCTGTCCACCATGTTGCTCTGCTGTGGCCAAGCAGAAGGGGAGGGAGAGGTGCCCGCCACTTCCCTCCTGGGGGCTGGTCAGGGGAGGTGCCGAGGTATAGTTTTTGGTGGCCTCAGGGATTAAGCATATTTTGCAAGAAGGATGCATCCAGGCCTCATGTGGCAGGAATTGAATAGGAGCGTTTGAGGCGATGGGGATTGCAAGGTGACCTGCAACCCAGGGGGTACGGGCAGAAGGTGCAGGCAGCGTCTTGGAGGCTTTGCACAGGCTTTCATATTTGTATATATGCCTGTTGCCCATGGTGGAACAAGCTGCTGAGACTGGTTTTCAGTTGATGAACCTAGAGAGTAATTCACCACCAGGTAGGGCAGCTTAACCAGTGTCAGCAGGACCATAGTTACAGTGGGGCATTTGAGGGCAGCCTCCCCCCCGACTTACTTCAGAGGCCCCTTCAAATGCCCCACAACTATGCCTGAGGTGATCCCACAGAAGAGTCTGAGTTCAGGATCCGAGACACAGCTGCCCAGCTGCAGAGTGCTTCAGGGAAGGCTGTGCCTGACCCGTCCCCTTTGGCTGCAGAGTATCTGCATGGAGCAAAGTGGGGGTGGCACTGCAAATTCAAACTGCCCGCTGGCCCAATGGCGAGAGGGCACTCTCTCCCCACTTCCACTTCTCCTGATGCCCTGACATGCCTGGAGGCTTCTGCTTCACAGCAGCATCGAGCCGAGGCTGCCCCGCCACCTTTCCATAGCACAAGAGAGCATGGATGATGGCCCACCCAGAGGCCTCTAGCAGGGACAAGCCCCACACGCCCAGCAGAGCATGAACCACCCTGCCACAGTGGTGCCAACCGTTCCTCAGCACCGCAGTGCTCCATGCCCAAAACAGCAGCAGAAGCGGCAGCAGCAGGCTGCAGCTCGGGGGATCGGGATCGGAGCACCGCTTCTTCCTCCTCTGCTCCCTCCTTGTACTTTCCCCCCTCTTGTGGAATTCAAGGCAACAGCTCAAAGAAGAGCAGCTGCTGCCCCACGCTGAGAATTTTCTGGCTACAGCGCTGAACTCAAGGCAGATTACATGGTATAAACTGTTTAATAAGCAGCACAATAGGACTGGGATTACAAAAGTTAGAAACAACTCAAAAAAGTATCAAATGTGATGCATCAAACAATGCAGAGAATGGAATACAACATCTGAACACAATGCAGTAAAAACAGCACAATACGTGTGTGTGAGGGAGAAGAGCCCCATGTGGGCCCTGCTCCTCTGCTGGCCGCCCAGCTGGATTTAAAAGTAGCTGGGGTGGGGCTGCAGCAGGCGGGGCAGCATCCCCAGGCTGGAACCTCACAGAAAGGCAGGCCTCGCTGGGAAGGAGAAAGAAGGACGGCAAGGAAAAGAGACAGCCAAGGGAAGACTTACTTACAGGCAGCTTGCTCCCGGGTTGAGCAGAGACAGCTCTCAAGGAAGGCTAGAAGGAAGGAGGACCACGTGGCGGAGTGCAGCTCCAGACAGAGCTGCTCCCTAGGTGAGGTGGCCAAACTAGGGAAGGGACTTTAAACCCACATTAAATGGACAGCATCCCTTTGCCATGTATAAAAGAGTGTAAATAAAGGGCTCATGGCAACTGATGATGAGAGTGGGCAAAAGGGGGAACATCATGTGATGGCTGCCCTTGCTCCCTGAGACACAGTTGAGCACAGCTGTGACAACTGACCATAAATAGGTAATACATGCCATAAACAGTCACTGCCCTGATTCCTTTCACAAAAGCGCCTTCCTGACCCATTCTTTTAAACTATAGCTCTATTCCCTTGGTTTGTTTGTTTTTTTAAAAAGCCCTCCTGAACAACTCTGTTTTATATAGTTTGCAAAATGATAGAAGTGTGGGAGCCTTCCTGAGCTTCTCAGGCAGACTATCCCACAAGGTGAGAATTACAACAGATAGGGTTGCCAGGTCCCTCCTGACAAATGCTGGCAGGGAGGTGGGGAGACTTACTACGGTTGCCAGGTCCCTTACCCGCTGCAATGTGTGTGGGGGGAGAAGCTCCTGGTCAGGCAGCTTTGTGTGTGCTTGGAAGTGATGTCGTCATGCTAGGCACATCGCTGATGGATGCTCTAGCATTCAGCTTGAAAACTCTATGGTACTCTATGGTAGCATTCAGGCTGAATACTAGAGTGCCCACCGGCGATGTGCCCAGCGCAATGATGTTGGATGGATCTGGACATTTTGGGGGCGGGGTTCCAGAGGGGGCTGGCAATCCTAACAACAGGGAATGCACCAGCTAAGTCTCTGTCCCATAGCATAGCCTGAATCCAGATTAAAAGGTCTTCATTACTTGTATCTGACGACCATGAGTGGTGCTCCCAGAGAAGGGTTTAACCTTCTCACCTTCTCACTACAACCCCAAAAGCATTGCTTGCAGTCTTCAGTGGAACCCTCAGGATCATGCTTAATTCTCTGAGCATTCTCAAGGATTGTGATCTTTGAACCATAAGGAGCATGAGGCCTGGTAATGGTTCAACTCTACAAGCTTGGCTTAAAGTGGTATGCCTGGAGAAACCAGAGCCCAAGACATACAGTAATGCTATTCAGTGATTGTGGATGTCCCCTCGATGGCCCTTAATTGTTGAGAAATGGTTTTGTTCAATCAAATGCCCATCAAGGCTGTTAGAAGTGAGCAGATGGGCGCCTGTATGATAAGGAAGCACAGTTTGAGATGCTAGGAAAGACACACACAGAGAGAAGCAGGACAGACTTGACTATGAGTTAACTGAACTATGGGTTGGTGGTGATGCAAGATTGTGCTGTCTCTCTGAGGATCTTATGTATAGGGTAGTAGATATGCTGCTCCATAAGAGTGCTTCTATGCCTCCACCTATACTTCTGTAAACAAAGCAGATATTCAGAGCAAGCATCTAGTGCTTTCTCCTCAAAAGGAAACTAATCTGGTATGTACTAGATCCTGGAACTCCTCATCGCTTGGAAAAGCAGGACACATATAAGTCTGTTATGCCCTTTTAAAACATGCACACTATTTGGGAAGCAACTTCAAATATTGAAAAATAATTTTCAGTATGGGAGGGGCCCAAGCAGTAGTGCATTTAGAAGTTCCTTGTTTCAATCCATGGGCCATTTCAATTAAAAGGATCAGGTGATGTAAAAGACAGATATATGAGGCTCTAGAGAAAGTAGCTGCAGGTCAGAGTTTATAATGACTTTGATAGACTAGTGGTCTGATTCAATGTAAGGCAGTTTCATGTGTTCATTCTTGATGTTTTTCAATGTGACAAAAATAGTTTTATTTATGTGATTTAAGATATTTCTTTCTCTGTGCTTTCTGATATCTAATACTTAAGAATATAGTGTATTTACTACAGTTTTCAAGGTGTACCACAGTCAAATAACTGTAAATGTATTCTTTTAGACAAAAAGAAAGAGCACTCCCGCATTTTCCAATCATCCTCCACTATCAATTTTCTCTTTTACTAGGGAAAAAAAGACACAATACGGCATCTAACAGTGAAGTTCTATGCAGACTTACACCATTCTTCAGTCATTGATATCAATGGGCTTCAAAGGGCATAACTCTCTTTAGGATTGCATTATCAATCTCACATACATGCTTTTGAGCATGGGTTAGCATTGCCAGCTGTCTACAAACAGCTCCTAGGAGCTCTTGGGTATAGGGCATTGTGACATTACAGTGCATGGCGCCATGATGTCACTCCCGGCGACATAGCCAGAAGTGACAGCATCATGGCAATGCTCCAGAAATTTCTGAAATATCTAGAGATTTAGGAATTTCCTATACTGTCACTAGAATGGAAGTTCCTATAGTGTCACTTCCGGGTATATTACCAGAACTGGTCCTGGTGTCACAGTGGTGACACTTTTGGCCTCATTTTGCTCCTGCTGCTCCTCTGAGTAGCAGTGCAAAGCTTGGGCTGGGGGCAGCATGTGTCAATGAATCCAAATATTTAGCACTTTAAAGATTCGTTTTGAAAGATAGCATAGTTAAGCACTTAAACATTCCAAACGGAAATTCAGATGATCAACTGTGGTTAGATTGTGTCTTATCAATACATCCCTGTCCAATAAAACCTCACAAATTATAATAAGTAGGTCTAGATTGTTGTATAGCAACCGTAAATTAATGCACATTGTCAGGTAATTTTATTGCACTAAGTCATACCAAATGCATTCCCAATATTTGCCCTATTTGTTTCCTTGTCTGCTGTCTTAGAAGGTTGCATCTATAGGGCCTTTCTATGGATGCCAGTCTCCAGGTGGGACCTGGGGATCCCTGGAATTACAGCTCATCTCCAGACTACAGAGATCAGTTCCCCTGGATGGAGAAAATGGAGGCCTTGATGGGTGGACTCTGTGGCATTGTACCACACTTAGGTCCCTGTCATAACCAGGGTCTACCCCCAAATCTCCAGGAGTCTCTCAACATGGATTTGGCAACCCAACCCCTCCCCCCATCCCCTGCCATTGGCTGGGAGGACCTGGCTACCCTTGCCTCTCCCAATGTTTGTCTTATAAGAACAAAAGAAGAGCCCTGCTGGATCAGAGCAATAGTTTGTCTACTCCAGCATCCTGTCTCACACAGGGGGCAGCAGAAACAAGAAGGGGAAAAAACTGAACCTAACAATAAACTCCATAACCAAACAAAGGTTAGTGAAAAGGAGGGCCAATATTAAAACCTTTCCATAAAAAAGGTACATGTATTTATTGATAATAACAAATTTTAAAACATATACAGGGGCCCAATTACAACCAATGTATATAAAACATAACAATATCAAGGGCTTAAAAAGTTGATCTTATGCGTTTCGGCCAAATAGGCCTTCCTCAGAGGTCATACATATGTGGCAAGATGGTTAATATTGGCCGAAACGCGTAAGGTCAACTCTTTAAGCCCTTGATATTGTTATGTTTTATACACACAGTGGCCAACCAGTTCCTCTGGATGGCCAACAACAGGGCATGGAGGCCAAGGCCTACTTCTGATGTTGCATTCTGGTTCTGGGATTCAGAGGATGACTGCCTTTGAACATGGAGGTTCCCCTAGGTCACCATAGCTAGTAGCCATTGATAAGACTAATCTTGTGATCAATGCCAGCATCAGCACTGGCTGAGGTGGGGACAGATGCTGAGGCCCACCCCTAGACCCTGGCTGTGAATATCTGCTTTTCTTTTCTCAGATCTTTCAAACTTCACACCACAATCAAGTAGAGAGTTAACTTTATTACTTTATGTTGATGGATATTTGAGAAAGTAAGTATCTGCTAAGGTCTTGCAAAAGGGACACTTTGCCTACTCCCCCTTTCTTTGATAATAGCAGCTCAGTGGACATCAAGGAGAATTTGGGGGGGGGATTTCTGCACAACAGGGAAAGGTCTACCTAGTAGTGTGTTGGACAGAGTGACAGAAAAGTATGGATTGTTGGTGTCTAATATTGGTGGCCAGTGTTATGACAGTGGTGCCAAAGCAGTGCAAGCCATTGCTCTAGAAAAAATCCTTAGCCATGCTTTGTACATTGCTTTTCCCACAACTTAAATCCTGTGTTGCTGCATAAGACAACTTCTGGCTGGGCAAAATAATTTTTTGGCTATTACATCACATTTATTCATTTTTTTTCTTGAGCAACAAAATACTGGGAAGTAACCTTTTAGCTAACTGAGACACATTGGAGTGCGACCGGGGCCTCTATCAGCCTTCTCTCTGGCCTGGTACATGGATGCCTCATACTTATGTCTTCACTCCAACATAAAAAGCAGGGCAAATATCTTTAAGTATGTTCCCACAGCAAGAATTACTGCTGGGTCAAACAAAATGGATAGACCAGGCTCAAAGACAACTCTCAAATATTGCTTTGTACAAACAACTGTCCTCAGATCCCACACAGGAATAATAATAAAAAAACTAAACTAGATTATAAAGGAATTACCTCTGCACATTCAGGAACAAATCCTTTCAAACACACTACAGCAACCTTGACCTTTTATCTTCTACCCCAAATACACAAACCTGGCAACCCAGGATCCCCCACCATCTCAAGCATAGGCACTATCACTGTGGGGTTATCTGGAGACATGAACTCTATTATAAGACCCTATGCCACCAGTGCTCCCAGTTACGTGCACAACACCACAGATCTTCTGAGGAAAATATGATCTTTGAACAACCTTCCAGACAAGACTATTTTAACCACCATAGATGTAGAATCTCTGTACACCAACATCCCACACAATACGGTTGCAAGGCCCAGGTCTAGGTATGGGTTTCCCCACTTTTGGGGGCTCCAATCCACCCCTGGCCAGCTGGTTGGCAGGGGAAGCTGGCCTGGCCACCCCTCTCCCTCTCCTCCTGCCAGATTTAAAGGGCTTCAGCTGATCCGCAGGGACCACATGACCTGCCAATCAGCTGGAGCTCCCTTTAAATCTAGAAGGAGGGAGGGAGAAAGGCAGTTGCAGGCCACACATAGGGTGGAGGCAGCAGTGCACGTGGCTGATTTCCCCCAGCCCTGTGAGCCATGGCCCCCACCCCACTTGCAAAAAGTCCCTTTAAAGGGTCTTTTTGAAGGTGAGTGTGCAGCCTGCAACCACCCCTCTCCCTACCTTCTACTAGATTTAAAGGGCCCCCCAGCTGATCGACAGGCCACATGGTCCCCGCCGATCAGCTGAAGCCCTTTAAATATGACAGGAGGGGAGGGAGAGGGGTGGCCAGGTGGTTGCACTTGGTGGTGAGTTGCACTTGGCCGGGTGGTTGCACTTAGTGGTAATACTTGGGGGTGGGGCTTGGGGATGTCCCTGCCCACCCCCAGAATACCCCTCCAAATCCCCCGACTGGAGCTGCATCTGTTCCAATCCTACAGACAGAGATTCTCACCTGAGAAATCTACAACAAACCTTTTTGGAACTAAAATATTCACCTGATGAAGTCAAAAAACAGATTTAAAAAGCCAGAATGGTAGCCAGAGAAAACCTGTTGCAAGACAGGCCCAAAAGAGAGAATAACAGAATGCCACTAGTGGTCACATACAGCTCTCAGCTCAAAACACTTCAAAGCATCATCAGCGACTTACAACCTTTACTGGATAATGACACTTCTTTTTCACAAGTACTGGGGGGCAACCTTTTCTTATGCACAGACAACCCCCCTGTCTCAAATAACTTCTCACCCACAATAATAAAACATCCATCACATGCTCATTCACTTGCTCATCTTCTAGCATTATGTATGCCATTAAATGCCAACAGTGCCATTCAGCTCTCTACATAGAGCAAACAGGTCAAACCCTGCCTAAACCAAAGGATAAATGGATACAAATCTGATACAAAACTGAGAAATCTTTAGGAGAACACTTCAACCTTCCAGGACATTCAATAGGGGACCTCAACATAGCTATTTATTGCAAAGAAACTTCAGAAGCAGGCTAGAACAGGAGATTGCTGAGTTACAGGTTGTTATAACACTTGGGACAATGGAACCCCCAGGGCTTAACAGAGATATTGTTTTCTTATCTTCCCACACATGCTAACATCATTCAGTTCTTGCATTGTTGTAAACTCCTTTATTATGCAGTATGCTCATTTGCTGCTTTTCATAGGTCTTACCAATCGCCTTCATCCAGTCTTAGATATATTTACTGCTCAATTACCTATGCATCTTGACTCTAATTGGTGTTTCCTTGCAACACCCTCCTCACCCTTTACCTATACGTAATGATTGGTAACTTCTGTTTCAATGTATCTGAAAAAGTGTGCATGCACATGACAGCTTATACCCAGAATAAAACTTTGTTGGTCTTAAAGGTGTTACTGGACTCAGAGCAGCTTATACCCTGCTCTGAAGCCCTGACTGCTATGTCACAATGGCTGTCATAGGGGGGCCATCTCAGCAGGATATAAGGACACAGACTCCACCATTTTCTCCAGGGAAACTATTCTCTGCCATCTGGAGAGCAGTTGTATTCAGAGTGATCTCCAGCCCCACCTGGAGATTGGCAACAATTGTTCCCCAGGAGGAAAAGTACAGTCTTTCTCTGCAGTGTGGACCAAAGCAGCTTACATCATTCTCCTCTCCCCCTTTTGATCTGCACAACAACCCTGTGAGGTAGGTTAGGCTGAAAGTCTGTGACTGGTCTGAAATCACTCACTCAGCTTCCACAGCAAGAGCCTGGGTCTGGTAGACCCTGATATGAAGTTTTAACTGCTGGTATTACAGCTGAATGCCAGACAACAGATCTCACTCTCCCCCTGGAGAAAACAATAGCTTTGGAGGGTGGGCTCTATGGCATTCTATTCGGCTGAGGCATCTCCCCTTCCCAAACCCTGTCTTCCCTAGACTCTACCACAAACTCTCTAGGAATTTCCCAACCTGCAGCTGACAGCTCTAGTCAGGACTGGCTCCAATGAGTTCCCCACAAAGACCTGGAAAGGGCTTCATTCCTTTGTCTTTTTACTGACAGAACCAAGCTTGGTTGCCTAGCAACAACTACTGAGTGACAAATTAATACCACAGGAGCCAAGCAGGAGAAATGTCTTTTTCAGGAGAGACTGCCATTTGGCAGTTATTCTGACAGGGAACAGTGGCTGACGTGGCAGTGGGTGGGGAAGAGGAGTGGACCCAGCACCCAGCCAACGATATGTGATTACTCTTGAGTGGTGCTTGATGGGCCAATGGCTGATGGAGCGTACTGCACAGCCAATGGGAGAGCTGGAAATGGCCAATACCTAAGGGAATAATTATTAAAGATAAGATGCTGCAATACAGTCAGAATGATTTCCAGTGATAGGTGGAGGCTTTCCAGTCTGATGCTTATTCTGGTGTCAAGCTGTCTGATTTCAATTTCCTAGGCAGCAGGATTCAAGAGGAGCTGGGGCAGAAATACACAAATATAGAATCAACTGATTCCGGCCCATCCCAGTACTGCCATTTTCCTACCACTATCTCACTTATCAAATCTTTCTATTGGCAATTGCTGGGAAAGAGGAAGGCGAGTACAAAAATGTAAGGTAAGTACAACTGGAAGTAAGAAAAAAAGTACGCAAGCCTGTATCTAACATGACCACAATCTTTTTGCAATTGTTTTTCATCCTTATTGCCTGTCACGAAGCAGCTTTGCAAAAAAAAAAAAAGCTCTTTTCCTTTTCTGTCTTCACCCACACCTAATAATCTGTTTGCAGTCTTTGACTCTAGTTGCCTATATCTACTTCACCATCCTCATTGCTTTTTTCAACACTTCCCAAATTAGTATCATTTCTTATTTTAATTAACAGGCTGTTTCTCCTCATCTTTCACATCATTAATAAACAAGTTAAATTAAAGCAAACATTTAAAACTCTGCTTTCATCAACCCACACTTCTCAACATCACTTATCAGTGTAAAGTATCTGATGTTGAAATAGTTCTGTTTGCATCTTGCACAACCATGATAAAGCACAATAGAGAAAGAAAAAGAACCCAGGGCAATGGTTTGCCCAAATGAATGTTTAGCTAGGTGGGGAAGCCATTCAAAGTGGGAACAATATAGAATGTGGCCAACAAAGAATTGCATGAGCTTCTGAGAAGAACTTTTGTTTGCTGAAGCCACTCTGGTATCCCCAACTTGTAGGACTACTAGAATTACGCATGGAGTTTTGGACCTGAATTCCCAAAGTTTTTTATAAAGCCATTTACTGAGAATGCAATCTGCCTTTGCATCCTGCCTGCTTGGGGACTTTTGGCCTGGCTGCTATACTTCCTGCTGTAATTTCTTTCTCTACTGCAGGGGTCCCCAAAAAGGTTGCCAACTCCAGGTTGGGACACTCCTGTAAATTTAGGTAGTGGCATCTGGGGAAGAGAGAGAGTGCAGTAGGGTACAATGCCATAGATTTCACCCTTCAAAGCAACCATTTTTCTCCAGGGGAAGTGATTTCTGTCTCCTGGAGATCAGTTGTAATTCCAGGAGTTTTCCAAATCCCACCTGGAGGGCTGGCAGCCCTAGTCCCCAATGCGATACCCACCAACACATTTCTTGGTGGTTGTGGCTACGCCCACCACCCTGTGACAGAATTCCAGAGGTGCCCACAGCTTCAAAAAGGGTAGGGACCCTGCTCTACTGTTTCCCTGTGCAATCTCCGTGACCCAGGGACCACAGAAAGAAAATGGCTGGGGATCCAGAAAGGGCATGAAGCTGCTTGGGGACAGCTGGTAGGGACCTCCCCTGCCCAGATTAATGCTACTATACAGTATGCAGATTATTGTCCTTAAGCTAGCAATACAATGAAAGCTAGCAATGTTTAGCTTGGATAAAAAATTGAATGAAAACAGTTATTATTAAAGGTGAAATGCAAAATGAATTACAATGTAGAAAGAAACAGTCTGCTCATTTTGAGATAGCCTCACAGTATGGCAAACATTTTTTTGGCACTGCCAAACTAGATACATATGTAAGAGAGGCAGAAGCTGTTTCCTGATCTTTTTTAAAAAAAATTGAAATGTAGCTTAACTTGAAATTAAGTTGATTTGCTGCAGGTCAGTTTTCCAACCAACTTAGTCCCCAACTGTTTTTCCTTCTACAGGGCAAAAATATCTTTGTCCATATCTTTGTACCCCACAGGTTCAATAGAAGTGGTATTTGATTTAGACTGAAAAACAGCCTGCAGGAAAAGATACCCCTTCTCTCTAACATTCCAGTCATTTCAATTTTTTGAAGGCTTGGGATGGGACTGCTCATATATCACTCACACTTTATCTAGCTTGGTTTTCACTTTAGAGCTAAGTTTAAAGTAACATTTTCAGGATATAATTATTTAGAGAATCTCTAACCAGGAACTTCCACTCCATATAAGATTGCTTATGTAGGGACATTTAGGACATCAAATCTATATACTAATACCGAAGTCGCCCCCTGGTGTGCGGATGCTTAAATCCGCACATCGGGGGGACCTGGGGGGGAGAGGTTTGTGCCGGCGTGCGGTTTCCAGGCCTCAGGGCAGTGCCGGGGAGCTCGGGAGCCGGGACACTAAACCGCGGCGGGCCGCTGCTTTGCCTCCTCAGGGATGAAGGACGCCGCTGAGCTGCTGGGCCACCGGGAGGAGGTGAAGTGCCGCTTGGGCATCGGAGGCTCGGAGCTGGACGAACGCTCTGCGACCACCGCTGCTGCCGCCACCACTTGGGAGGTGAGCGGTGAGCCGGGGGGGCCACCTGGGCAACCAGGCCCCCAACTCGGACTCGGTGGAAGGGGCCACGCTGCTGTCCGGCGACGACATCACCACGGTGGGCTCCACGCCCAGCTCACTGGCCATCAGCGGCAAAGACCCGGACAAGCAGCAGGGCCAGCCGGGGGGCCAGAACCCCAGCCAGGGCGGCCAGCAGCAGGGCCAGCAAAAACAGACGTGCTTCACGCCGGCCCAGTTCAACGAGCAGGAGAGGACCTTCGCCAAGACCCACTATCCGGACATCTTCATGCGCGAGGAGCTGGCCCTCCGTATCGGCCTCACCGAGTCCCGCGTCCAGGTAGGAGGAACACCCCCCTCCCAACACACACATGCACTCCGCCCCCCCACCCGGCACGGCCACAATCCTGCTCCCTCCCCCAAGCGAGAGTAATTTAATAGCCGCCTGACCTGTGATTACTACCCATAACGGATCATGAAACTTACTCAGGCCAAGGGGGGAGATCGAGCAGGGGGCAGGGCGGGGGAGGAACCGGGAGGATGGGGGGGACTTACCTCCTCCTGCTGCTTCCTCCTCTGCCTTCTGACTTTGGAGCTCCGTTTGGAGCTCTGCCTCCCCCCCCGCGAGTATCGCGGGTCCACCCCTTGTATTATCTAACATTCACAGTATTGGCTATAGTGATGGCAAAGATAATTGTCTTTGAACTGTCTTACTGTTGCTGGAAAATTCAGGGCTTGCCAGCTGACACATACCTTTGCTCTGAGATCCACCTGACAGCACAATCAAACTGACATTTCATTTGCCCCAGTCTCCTCCTCCTAAAGAACTACTCATGAGGCTACAGCTTACTTTAAGGGAGAGCTATGAAATTACCTTAAATAAAAGATCCTCAGGAAGTTCCAGGACAGGGTATGCCAGCATCTGGCAACTGCAGAAAGGCTTTTGCAGTATTTGTGCTCGAACATCTTCAGAGAAAAGGCCTGCTGCAAAATATGTCAGCTTTCTTCAGCTAATGTTACTGGTTGTACATGTCATCATGTTAGCTACCAGTTACTGGAAAATTAAGATTGACATAACTAGTGATCAGATCAACATGTGTGATTTTATGGGCTCTAATCTGACAGATGTCTGAACAATCAGAGTAATCCAGAGTATGCGTATCATACACCAGAGTCCTATCTCCAGGTACTTGCTTCCTTACATCTCTCTCCAGTATGAGGACACAGTTGTAGATCTTTCCTGTAATGGCTCCACTAGCTCACATATTGGGGTTGCAGCCTGGCTAATGACAGGTCAGAGGGAGGCAAGCACTTCTCCTGACTAGCAACAGGTAGGGTTGCCAGCTGACCACCGATCAGATTTTCTCCTTTCTAACTAGCTAGCAGCTGAGGTGTTTTCATATAATGGAGGCATTTTTAACTGTTTAGCACCTTTTAAGGCAAATGAATCTGTAGAACAACGCCTGCAGCCAAAATTAACTTTCATTTTCAGGCCAGCCTTTGTGAGTCAGCTTTCTTTGGTTGCCCTTTCTGCTTCCCATTTGCTACTGCTGTCTCCTTAGCTGGAGAGACAAGAACTTTGTACTTGAGATGAATTAGTATCTTCTGTTTGCTCTGGCCCTGAGCACATGAGCTCTGTCTCTTGGCCCGCTGGCCCTGTACTGCACTTGGCCCCTGAATAGAGTGATTACCACATATCATCCCCAGCTCCAGGTTGGGAAATTCCTGGAGATTTGGGGGTGGAGTCTGGGGAGGGTGGGGTTCGGGGAGGGGCCTCAGCCAGATGCCATAGAGTCCACCCTCCCAAACCACCATTTTCTCCAGGGGGACAGATCTCTGTCACCTGGACATTAGTTGTAATTCTGGAAGATCTTCAGGTCTCACCTGAAGGTTGGCAACCTTATCATCACATGATTTATGCCTTCTAATAGTTGGCAACCCTACATAAGTACCATTAAATCTGCACTGAATATTCTGGTGACAGCACTAGTTTTTGCAAGGGGTGTGAGATGAGATGGCATAAGAGCTAGCCTGTTTTGTCCCGGGCCATTAGGCAAGTATAAGATGTCACACTCGCTTCATCTGTGGTGGCTCACATTAACTTCTTTCAGGCTTGCTACAGCTAAAAAAGATCAGGTTTCTTATTAAATATTTCGCATTTTTCAATGTAAGTGTTTGGGATATAAGCGGCCTGTAACTGGCCAGCAGATACGAAACTCCAGGATGAAAGGCAGGTACCTAGTAAGCTACCATGGACTGTGTATATTCAGAGTCATTTTCAAGGGCCGAAACAAACAGGGGCCTATCTGACTGGAAGCCAGAATGACTCTTCTGGATTACTCAGTTTCTGTAAAGATGTTAGGAGCTTGGCCTTCTACCTGTGGATCAATTTTCAGCTTGCTGCACCGTTAATCTTCCAACCATCAAGAACTACTTTAAGCCTCATGTGTGAATGCCCTTGGAGTACAAAAGAAAGAAAGCCACCTAAATGCATTCCTCTTCAATGCAAGTTAAGACAGCAAGTACCATTAGTACTGTAGTACCAATTCAACATTTCACAGGTGCACAAAGATAAACCAGGTTAATACTTCTGTGCAATGTCAGTGAGGCTAGGGGCAGTTTAGGCTTCTCAAGTCCCCCCCGGGGGGGCGGGGAAACCCTTGCCCCAGAGGCCCATTCCCTGCTGCCGCCGGATCGGGCCCCCGGGGGAACTCCACCCCGAAGTGCGCATCACCCGGAAGTGACGCGGCCACAGTGGGCACGCTGGGGGCGGGGCCACAGCAATCCGAGGGAAAACTCTATGGTTTTTCCTCGTATGGCCACGGCCCCACCCCCAGCGTGCCTGCCGTCGTCACGTCACTTCTGGGTGATGTGCATGCGGCACGCACGCACACCAGACGCCAGCCGGAAGCCCCCCTCTCCAGCAGAAAATTGACTTGGCAACCCTAGGGCAGTTAGGCATCTCAGTGGAATTGAGTGCATATGGACACATGCAGACTGCTTTTCACTTAACATTCAGAAACTACAGAGGGTGCACCAAAATGTTATTTTTACCGTTTTTGAATGTGTTTTGCTCTTTGGTAATTTTATTTTACTTTATTTTCACAAGAAGACTTGTTTGTTTGCTTTATTCTATTAATTAGTCATTTCATTGGGAATTAACACTTTTTTTTTTGGGATGTAACCTTTCTGGTTTACCATCTAATACAGAGCAGGAAATCAGCCAGGGAAGCAGTGGGGCCTTTGGATGACAAAGGAATAAAGGGATTGTTAAAGGAAGATGGGGAGATGGCAGAGAAGCTCAATGACTTTTTTACTTCTGTGTTCACTGTGAAAAATGTGGGCCCATACCCATGCTACAGCCCCTATTTTCAGGAAGGGAGTCTGAAGAACTGAGCCAAATTGGGGTGACCAGAGATGAAATTCTAGACCTACTGGGGAGATTAAAAACCAGGTTCTGAGGGCATACACCCAAGAGTTCTTAAGGAATTCACATGTGAGATCATTGATATACTAACTCATATATGTAACCTATCACTCAATTCAGCAGCTGTACCAGAAGAATGGAAAGTAGCAAATGTGAAACAAATTTTTAAAAAGGGATCCAGAGGGGATCCAGGAAATTACAGCCCAGTCACCCTAATGTCTGTCCCAGGCAAATTAGTAGAAACTATAATCTAAGATAGAATTGTAGACACATAGATAGACAATGCTTGCTGAGGGAAAATCAGGATGGCTTCTGCAAAGGGAAGTCCTGCCTCACCAACCTTTTAGAGTTCTTTGAGAAAGTGAACAAGAATGTAGACAATTTTGATCCAGTAGACATTATATACCTGGACTTTCAAAAGGCTTTTGACAAGATACCTCACCAAAGACTACTGAGTAAACTTAGCAGTCATGGGATACAAGAATGGGTTCTTTTATGGATTCAAAACTGGTTAAATGACAGGAAGCAAAGAGCGGGAATCAATGGACAGTTCTCACAATGGAAGTAAGTAAGCAGTGGGGTCCCACAAGGATCAGTATCGGGCCAGTACTGCTTAATTTATTCATCAATGATCTGGAACTGGGGGTGAGTAGTGTAGTGGCCAAGTTTGCAGATGACACAAAATTATTCAGGATAGTGAAAACCAAGGCAGACTGTGAAGAACTCCAAGGGGACCTCCACAAACTGGGTGAGTGGGCAACAAAGTGGCAAGAGGTTCAGTGTTGGTAAGTGTAAAGTGATGCACCTTGGGACAAAAAATCCCAAGTTCAAGTATAGACTAATGAAGTCTGAACTTGCTGAGACTGAGAGGGAAAAAGATCTTGGGGTCATAGTGGATAACTCAATGAAAATGGCAACCCAGTGTAATACCCCTGTATGGTGCAGCCTCATTTAGAATTCTGTGTACAGTTCTGGTCCCTGTATCTCAAAAAGGACATTGCAGAGCTGGAAAAAGTGCAGAGGAGGGCAACCAAGATGATTTGGGGGTTGGAGCACCTTCCCTATGAGGAAAGGCTGAAGAGTCTCAGACTTCTCGGTTTAGAAAAGAGACGACTAAGGAGAGATATGATGGAGGTTTATAAAATTATGCATGGAATGGAGAGCATTGACAAATAATTTTTTCTCCCTCTCCCAAAATACTAGAACTTGAGGGCATCCAATAACACTGTTGGGCCATAGGTTTAGAACAGACAAAAGGAAATATTACTTTACACAGAGAGTGATTAAAATGTGGAATTTGCTGCCAAAGGGTGGAGTGGTGACCACAGGAATTAATAGCTTTAAAGGAGGATTTTATAGATTCATGGAGGATAAGTCTATCAATGGCTACCAGCCATAGTGATTGAGGGGAACCCCCCACATTCAGAGGCACTAATCCTCTGAATCCCAGAGCCAGGAGGCAACATCAGGGGAAGACCTCAGCCTCTATGCCCTTTTGTTGGCCATCCAGAGGAACTGGTTGGCCACTATGTGAGACAAGATGCTGGTAGGGTTGCCAGACCCCTGCCGGGGGTGGGGGAACCCTCGCTTTTGTGGGGCACGTCCTCGCTTACAGCCTGTTGGCTGGCTGGAGAAATCCCCCAACTGGCCCAAAAGGTGACATGATGATGTCACCTGGAAGTGACATCATCACATTGCTGATGTCAGGGATGACGCTCTAGTTTTGGGGCAAAACAATATGGTAAAATTGGCTACAAACCATAGGGTTTTGCCCAAAAACTGGAGTGTCACCCCCTGATGTCAGTGATGCAATGACCTCAATTCCGAGTGACATCATCACAATGTGCACACAAAGCACACGCAGCAGAAGATCCTGGAGGAGATCCATGACCCCCCACTGGCTGCCAGGTTCTAATTTCTTTCTTTCTTTATTTATTTGACATATCTCGCCCTCCCCGCAAAGCAGTCTCAGGGCAGCTTACAAACTGTATAAAAACACTAGAAGAAGAAGAAGAGATTGGATTTATACCCCGCCCTTCACTCGGAGTCTCCTTTCCCTTCCCCTCCCCACAACAGACACCGTGTGAGGTGGGTGGGGCTGAGAGAACTCTGACACAAATGGCTCTTTTTCAAGGACAGCTGTGCCAGAGCTTGTGACTGACCCAAGGTCACATCAGCAGGTGCAAGTGGAGGTGTGGGGAATCACACCCGGTTCTCCCAGATTAGAGTCCGCGCACTTAACCACTACACCAAACTGGCTCACTAAAACAAGAGGACTGATAAAATCACAGTACAATCCTAAATATAATAAATTATAAAGTGCTAGTACAACTGATATAATGATGGCCAACGTTTGCAGCAATCACAATATGCTGACAGCTAGTCTGGATCGTGTCAAGCTGTTGATGGTATAATACTATTGATTTTGATATTACTTCTGATGTTGGTGTTGGGGCCAGGGCCTCACTCTAAGAGGTGCGGCTCCCTAATTAAAAGGCTGGTGGAAGAGCTCTGTCTTGCAGGCCCTGCGGAACTGTAAAAGGTTCCACAGGGCCTTGATGTCCTCTGGGAGCTCATTTCACCAATATAGAGCTGCCACAGAGAAGGCCCTGGTCCTCGTCGCAGCAAGCTTGCCTTCCTCGGGGCCTGGAAGGGCCAAACGGTTTTGGGACCCCAATCGTAGTGCTCTCTGGGGAACATGTGGGGAAAGGTGGTCCCTTAGGTATGTAGGACCCTGACCATACAGGGCTTTAAAGGTAAGAACTAGCACCTTGACCTGAATACGGTATGCTATAGGCATACCTGCAGTGCTTTTAGCGCAGGCTGTATGTGCTCCCGCATAGGGAGGCCCAACAACAGCCTGGCTGCCACATTCTGCCCTAACTGCAGCTTCTGGATTTGGGACAAGAGCAGCCCCATGTAGACAGCATTACAGTAATCCAGTCTCAAGGTGACCATTGCGTGGATCACTGTTGCCAGGTCATTGCGTTCAAGGAAGGGAACCTACTGCTTAATCAACCAAAGATGGTAAAAGGCTGACTTCACAGTGGCTGCTACCTGGGCCTCCATTGTTAAGGAGGCATCTAGGAGCACTCTCAAGCTCCCAACTTCTGGTGCTGGCACCAGTGGCGCCCCATCAAAGGTTGGGAAAGTCGTCCATGGCCTGGTCAGAAGCTGGACTGGAAGGGGTCTAATGCGGAGGTGTCATCCAAGAAACTCTGCAGCTGAATCACCACCGCTCTCTCAAGTAGTTTGCCCAAATAGGGCAAATTGAAAACCAGCCAGTAGTTAGCCAATTTGGCCAGGTCCAAGGATGGGTTTTTTAAGAAAGGGCGTACCACTGCCTCCTTGAGTGCCCCTGGAAACAGCCCCTCAGAGAGGGAGTTGTTGACAATTTCCCTTAGGGCTCCTCGTAGCCCATCGCAACTGGCTTTAATTAGCCACAATGGGCACAGATTGAGGCTGCAAGTAGTCAGGTGAACAGTTTAGAGTAGCTTGTCGACCTCCTCTAGGCTGAGTGGACTGAAATAATCCAAAACCTGAGAAAAAGACGTGCATAGATCCTCGAGTTCGAGTGTTTAGAGATGGTACTCCTCATCCATGGAATCCTGACTGCCAAATTTCACGCAAATAAGGATAAACGCATCCCATTTTTATAGAAAATTGAAGTCACAATTCCAATTCTTACTTTTTATATTTTACATCTAATTAGGATGAAATTGTCAGGAACTCTATCTCTTTGAAGGGACCCACCTTTCCAAATTCTCACTTACAGATCAAGGTAGTCATTTTGACAGGCACAGGTTCAGGAGGTTCATACGTGTATAGAACGGATCCTGTGCAAGTTAGAGACATCAAAGTCTCAGGGGACCTCCCCCAGATGCTCTTCTACATGCCATCCAAGTTGTTGCTTTAATGTTGTATAAACATTTAGATTGAGTGGGGACAGTCTATCTGGAAATGTATCCACTCACAAACCAGCATGAACCTCCACAAACAGCTTGAAAGTTCATGGAAAGTTCGTGCCTGTTGACCTGCCATGAACTTGACTTCATAAGCCACAAACCTGCCAAAATTCATAATGAATTTTTGTTTGTGAGCCAGTTTGTGCCCATCCCTAAACAGAACTCAGTCCAAGACTCTGTTTCCCACACCAAGATGGGGGCCTCCAATATGGGAAGAAAATTCTCACTCAGTATGTACTCATCATCTTTCCTTCATCTTTGAACAACACCAGTCTCCTGCCTCCCTGTATATTTAGAATTAAATTTAGTTCATTATTGGTCAATCAAAAAGACTTTAACCAGATTTAGAAGCCAGGAGCTGACTTCCTTCTAGCACATACTTAGCTCAAGGTTGACCTCTTTCCCTTCTATTAAAAACCAACTCCTCTCTCCCCCAGATTCCCTTGTTTCAGCAGCCCAATTCACAAAATGAAATTTTAAACCACTTAAGTCCCTTTCATGTATATAATCAATAAGCACCTCCCTCGTCCAAACTCTCCTCTCCATTCTCTACTGCTGGAAATTCCAGCTGCATCTCTGACTAGGTTTCCTTTCTTTTAATACTTAAGCAACCACCTTCTCTTATTCTCTGCCCCACCTTCTCTTTGCCTCCATTTTCTGTTTTTGTTCTCAGTGGGCTGGCAGAAGCAGAGAGAACTAGCCAATAGCTAAACCATCTATCTGCAATTAGTACAGCAGTTTGGGGAAGAAAATATAAAAGAAAATGATCTGCACTTGCATTTAAAAAACCACATTTATGCCAGTTTCTTTGCTTGCCTCAATGAGAATTTATAATCATGTCAACAATTATAGTTTTCGGCATCACCATAGAGTAATCAGAAACGCAGATTTTTTTTAAAAAATGTAAATGACTTCAGCAGAAAACTTCTTAGTGATTCTAACTCTCTGGGATTCATCTTTATATAAAGATACATAGCTACTTCTGATAAATAGAGGAACAGTTTCTCCATGACAGAGCTCTGAAAAGTGAGACTGCCTAGCTAAACTGGGCCAGTTGAGTGGGTAAGGAAACACAGTGTTGTGGGAACAAGAAGGAAAGGGAGTATGACACTGTAGAGGAATCACAACTGGGTCACCCAAAGAGTGATTAACACTTGGAATTCACTGCCACAGGAAGTGGTGGGTGCTACAAGCATGGACGGCTTCAAAAGGGAATTAGATAAGCATATGGAGCAGAGGTCCATCAGTGGCTATTAGCCACAAGGTATAGCTAGGGGCTCTGGGGCAAGTGATGCTCTGTCTTCTTGGTGCTGGGGGGGGGGGTCAACAGTGGGAGGGCTTCTAATGTCCTGGCCCCACTGGTGGACCTCCAGATGGCACTGGTATTTCTGGCCACTGTGTGACACAGAGTGTTGGACTGGATGGGCCTTTGGCCTGATCCAACATTGGCGTCTCTTATGTTCTCTTGTGTTCTTAGAAGTGTCATCTGCAAAGCTAAAAGAACAGTTAGATTTGAGACCAGTAGTACCTGCGGTGGCTCAAGTGGTTAAGACGCTGAACTGCAGGCTGTGGAAGGTCAGTAGTTCAGCGGTTCAAGACCCGAGTGCTGCAAGACAGGGTGAGCTCCTGTCTCTAGTTCCAGCTCCTGCCAACCTAGCAGTTCGAAAGCAAGAAATTGCAAGTAGATAAATAGGGACCACTTCGGGGGGAAGGTAACAGCGTTCCGTGCGGCTTGGTGTTTAGTCATGCCGGCCACATGACCACGGAAACGTCTTCGGACAGCGCTGGCTCTTCGGCTTTGAGACGGAGATGAGCACCGCAACCCTAGAGTCGGATTCGCCTGGCTTTCGAGCAAGGGAACCTTTACCTTTACTTAGTACCTAGAGACCAACAAAAGTTTCAGGGTATAAACTTTCAAGAGTCAGTGTCTGATGAAGGCAGCTTTGACTCTCCAAAGCTTACACCCCGAAAAACTTGTTGGTCTCTAAGGTGCTACTGGACTCGAATCTAACTATTCTACTGCAGACCAGCATGGCTACCTTCTGAAACTAAAAGAAAAATAACTTCTTCTGAGGGCTTGCTTCCCCCCCGCATGGCTTCACCTTACACTGCCACTCAGAAATTGTAGTACAAGGGCCAAATGTGAGGCATGCTGAGACTTGTGATCTGCTTTTTATAAAGCTCCTCCTGGACCATGAACCTGCTATCCCCAATCTTCAAGTCAAACAAGCAATACACATTTACTGTATTTCTGGAGGAATTATTGTATTTGAGAAGGAAAATCTCCTCTTAGATAGTAACCAGAGCTGAAAACTAAGCTTTAGCTGAGCCACTTGGAGAAAAATGAACACAGTGATTATTTTAGTAATTAGCTAAACACCCTTATTCCACTTTTCAAACTAGTGTCACTTTCATCCCATTCTCATAGCGTGCCTTCCTTTTTCAGTAATTCCTGAATTCCATATCTCCTTTTCAAGTACCTCCAGATTTCATTTCTTTCAAGAAGCCCCACTTAATTTAGCAAGAAAAGAAAAGCATTTACATTGTTTAGAGATGGTATAATGGCAGTGTCAAAAATACAAAACATGTCTAGCCTCAGTTCATATGGTTGTCAACCTCCAGGTGAGGACTCAAAATCTTCTGGGATTACAACTGATCTTCAGACTACAAAAATCAGTTCCCCTGGCGAGAAAAGGGTGAACTCTATGGTATTATACCCAGCTGAGGTCCCTCCCCTGCCAAAATCCCACCCTTCCAAGGCTCCACCCCCAATCTCCAGGAATTTTCAAACCTGGAGTTGGCAACCATATCAGTTCAGAAATCTTTCACATGGAGGCCTTGTTGCTGGACAACAGTTTGTAGATGGACAAGTCTCTAATTCAGCACCAGAAGGTCTACCAGATCTAGGCCCTCCCCTGCTCCTCCTTCTCTGCAGATGGCTCACCAGGAAATTTTTGTTGTTGTTCAGTTGCACAGTCGAGTCTTCATGACCCCATAGACCACATCATCCCAGGCTCTCCTGCCTTTTACTGTCCACCGGAGCCTTCTTAATTTCATGTTCATTGCATTGATAGCACTGTCTAACCATCTCATCCTTTGCCGTCTCCTTTTTCTTTTACCTTAAATCTTTCCTGACATCAGGGTCTTCTCCAGTGAATGCTCCCTCCTCAATTTCTCTAAACATTGCAGGAGCAGAGATGAGCTCTCACAACCCACCAGGAGAATCTCCTGAGTGCCTCATTATTGAACCATTTATTTTGAACAGTTTACTGATTTTTTATTTACTTTGTTCACAGTCTACCTTTCTAATTGATACTCAAAGTGAATGTCTGCATTTAAGAATTCAGTTCAGGATCAAAGCAACTGAGCGATTGTAGGTTCATATCCACTGAGTTCACAAAAAAAATCTTTCTGAACCAGTTTTTGGGGTTTGGGTCTAGTTCTCTGCTGTTAAGTAATTATTATTATCGCTCCTCCTCTACTCACACAAAACAGATAAAAGACAGAGGAAATGAAAAACATACAGATGAAACACCTAAATCTAATGACACATATACATTACACTACATTAATGAAGGATGCTATGTTGTCTTACATAATTAAATTGACTGATAACCAAATATCATATTTACATACGGTGCACAATTACTGAAATGCAATCTAAATTTGTTCATTGCAAACACATGTTTCAGGCAACCAAACAGACGACTGTATATGTGGACTTCACCGGAAGGCCATTACATAATCGGAAGGAGAAAATGGAGAAGCTCTATTCTCTATGCTAAAACAAGACCAGGAAGCACTTGTGATACAGATTGTGAATTGTCAATATTGAAAATTAGAATAAAGCTGAAGAAAGAGTTATAGTGCCAAAATACAATCCAAGTAATATTCCTGAGGAGTCTAAAGGACATGTAAAGAACAGATTTGCATTACTAAGTTCAAGTGAACATGAACCAGAAGAACTATGGGTTGAAACCAGAGATATTATCAAGGAAGAATGGGCAAAAACTATTTCTGTAGACAAAAGAAAAGAAAAACCTTAACGGATTACTGATGAAACTCTTAAAATTGCTAAAGATAGATGAGACACAAAGTTAAGAGGGGAAAGAAACAGAATCAAAAGCCTAAATCCCACATTCCAGCACCTCACATGTAGACACAAAGAGAACAGTTACAATCACCAGTGTAAAGAAATAGAAAAGAACAACAAAAAGGGGGGGGGAGATCTGTTCCACAAGATCCTAGAAATCAAAGAGAAATCTAAAGCACAGTTAGGCATGCTGGAAGATCAACACGGAAATACATTAACTGAACATGACAAAGTAAAGATGGGACCAATATACTGAAGATCTATACAAAAGAGACAGATTCCTTCCAAGAAGATGCTTTTAAGGAAGAATCCACAGTTTTAGAAAGCGAAGTGAAAGCTGCACTGAGAGCAACTGAGAGAAACAATTCACCAGGGATATCAATAGAACTATTCTAAGCCACAGAAATGTCCATCAAAATCTTAACAAGATTTTGCCAACAAATATGGAAAACAAAGTAATGGTGCACAGACCAGAAACACTTAATTTACATCCCAATTCCAAAACAAGGAGACATCAATGACTGCAGAAACTACTGGACCATTGCATTAATTTCTCATGCAAGTAAAGTGAAGTTCATAATCTTACAACAAAGACTGATACCATATATGGAGCAAGAAATGCCAGATGTTCAAATTGGATTCAGAAAAGGAAGAGGCACTATAGATTATATGGCAATTTTGCATTGGTTACTGGAGCATACGAGTGAATTTCAGAAGAAAATCAGCTTGTGTTCCATAGATTACAGCAAAGTTTTTGATTGTGTTGATCATGAAAAGCTATAGTTAGCTTTAAAAGAAACGGGTGTACCCCATCATCAGATTGTTTTGATGCACAACTTATACTCCAGATAAGAGGCCACTGATAGGACAGAATATGAAGGAATAGAATGGTTTCCAACTGGCAAATAAAAATGAAAATTGAAATTTTCATATGGTGTTGTGTGTGGAATAGCCAGGAGATTGCCGGGGTTTGGCTGCTGAAGCTGTAACTCTTTTTGGCCCCACTATGTGGTGAGCTATGCTTATATTTAGCTGAGAGTACTATCATTTGCCTAAGGTCACCCAGCTAGCTTCAAGTGGGGAAGTGGGGAATCAACTTAACCACTACACCGAACTGGCTCTGTTTCTCTTGTGTAGTGAGAGCTTCAAATGAACATGCATTGTTAGAGAGGCTCCTAGCAGCTATATTCAGATTGGCTGCCCTTGCAGCACAATCAAACTGACATGTGTTGTTCTTAACGTTATTGAAATAAAGAGCTCTGATGAAATCACAATAGCCTCTTGAACCCACTATTTAACTGTTTCCAACTGGCAAATGTGTCAGACAAGAATGTATTTTAACTTATTATATTTTCAATCTCTATGCAGAACATATCATAAGGACAACTGGATTAGATTTAGATCGCTTCTCGGCCTTTTGGCTAAGATCAAGTGTGTGATTTAGATGAAGATGGAGTGAAAATTGGGGGAAAGAACATAAATAATTTGAGATATGCAGATGATACCACATTACTGGCAGAAAACAATGAAGACTTGAAACAACTACTGATGAAGGTTAAAGCAGAAAGTGCCAAAGCAGGATTACAGCTGAACATCAAGAAGAACATCAAGTAATGACTACTGAGGTACTGCACAACTTTAAGGTTGACAATGAAGAAATTGAAATTGTACAAGATTTTCTATTCCCTGGCTCCATTATCTACCAAAAGGGAGGGTGCACCCAAGAAATCAGAAGGAGATTGAGACTGGGGAGGGCAGACATGAGTAGGGATGGGCATGAATTGGAAAAATGTGATTCATGTTGGTTCATGGTTCATAGCTGAACCACGAACTGAACTGTGAACTGAACCAGGAGGTTCATTCGCGAACCAGTTCATGTTTCATGGCCCTGCAAACCCCATTGAAAGGGACCACAGTCCCTTTAAACGGGGTTTGCAGAAAGTGCAAAAAAACAGCTGAGCAGCAGGGAGCAGACTGCTGTCATAGAAGTTTGTGATAATAGACTTGTCACAAACGTAGGTTCATGAAATATAAACAGGGCAAAAATCATGATGAATTTTGCTTCATGGTTTGGTTTGTGCCATTCCTTAGACATGAAAGAGCTAGAAAACATCCTTAAGTGTAAGGATGTGTTGCTGGTGACAAAGATCAAGTTAATTCATGCCATAGTATTTCCCATTATTATGTATGGGTGTGAAAGTTGGACAATGAAGAAGGCTGCCAGGAAGAAAGAAGGTTCTTTTGAAATGTGGTGTTGGAGGAGAGTTTAAGAAGAAGAAGAAGAGATTGGATTTATACCCCACCCTTCACTACCCAAAGGTGTATCTGAGCAGCTTACAAACTCCTTTCCCTTCCCCTCCCCACAACAGACACCCTGTGAGGTGGGTGGGGCTGAGGGAGCTCTTGATAGAAACTGCTCTTTTTCAAGAGCAGCTCTTATAAGAACTACGGCTTGCCCAAGGTCATCCAGCCAGGTGCAAGTGGAGGAGTGGGGAATCAAACCGGGCTCTCCCAGAGTAGAGTCCACACACTCAACCACTACACCAAACTGATACCATGGACCACTAAAAAGTCAAATAAATGGGTTCTAGATTAAATCTAGAAAGATTGAAGGTCAAAGAAGACGGGGACGGCAAAGGATGAGATGGTTAGACAGTGTCATAGATGCAACGAACATGAAATTGAGCAAACTTCAGAGGACAGAGGAAGACAGGAGGGCCTGGCGGGAGCTGGTCCATGGGGTCGCGAAGAGTCGGACTCGACTGTGCGACTGAACAACAACAGATTAAATCAAGCCTGAACTCTCACTAGAAGCTAGAATGACTAAACTGTGGCTATCATACTTTGTTTACATTATGAGGAAACCAAGACTCACTGGAAAAGACAATAATGCTAGGAGAAGTTGAAAGCAGCCGGAAAAAGGAAGACCCAACATGAGATGGATGGACTCAATCAAGGAAGCCATGGCCCTCAGTTTGCCAGATCTGAGAATGGCTGTTAATGATCGGACATTTTGGAGGACCGTAATTCATACAGTCACTGTAAGTTGGAAGCAACTTGATGGCACTTAATTTTTAATTTTTAAAAAATTAATTAAATTTATATTCTGCCCTCCCTGCCAGCGGACTCAGGATGGATCACAAGCAAAGACTAATACATTGTAAAAAGCAAGTGCATATCAAATAATTTACATAATAATTAAAACAGATTAAAACAACATAAATTAAAAAATATGTCACACTATATGTATTCATAAAATCCAAGCTGGTGCCATTTCCTTCTGCTTTAACACACAATTTAAATTAATGTTTGCACTGCTTTTACAAAGCTATAAACACTTCAATAATGACAGGAAGCTGTAGCCAACGAAGTTCCAAATTGTTTATGTATATAAGTGTTGCCATTTTCAATAACACACACTTATCAAAAGTGAATGCAAATTATTTCAGTGTCTCCAGCTCTGTGAAAAGCAATGACTGGATTTGACCAGTACTAAAGTAATGCAGACATTATTTATAACAAGCAAATCCTTTGCTAGCAGATCTCTCTGCTCATTATCTATACTGCCCATATTTTTGTTATTTTACTTAATTTTTTTCCTTGTGATTTTAAATGAATTCAATGGAAAATTATGAATATTGTACAGTTAAATTAAAGCTGGAGTTTTTGAGAGGAAAATGAGGCATTTATTTCTTTAAAATCTGCAAACTCTGGTACATTTGTATATTTTAAATTTTTATAAACACATTTAGCAATTTAGATTCTTTCAAAACCAACACATGTGCAGTGCCATTTCTCTTCTCTTTGCAATTCTGTCCTAAGGCATTTTCCACATCCTAGCTAGAAAACAATATTTGCATGTGTGTGTGTGTGTGTGTTTCTCTAAGAAAATAATTCATGTGGGAAATACAAAGCACTGGAATGAGAAGAGAGAATCCTCAATTTTTCATGAACAGTGGATTATGGAAACAGGGCATTCCTAAAAAAAACCCTTCATTTCATTTATGTGCAAGTTTACTAGACGTCTTGGATTGAAACCTCCCAGTGACGTCAATGGGCCAGAGAAATTAGAGCTAAGCGAGACAGCTGCACTGCACTGAATCTACTGAGACTTTATTCTTTGCTCTCATGGTGACACCCGAGACAGATACAATCAATCAGACAGTCCTGGCACAGCACCAAAGCAGCAATGTTTCAGCATTCTGCATCTTTAAAGTGCAGCAATTAGAACACTTCAGAACATCTTAGAAATGTTCTTGCCCAATGTGATTATTCAATAATAACAATAAAACAGTATTATTTAAGCTGTTTACAGATCAACAAAAAATTTTAAAGGAAAGATCACATAGTTAGAACTGCCACATGACATAGAACAAGGTTTTCATTTATCTTTCGTTCTCCAATTTTCCCCATACCTTTTTCTGTAATCTAAATTATGATTCTAATAAAGCAGAGGGAAAAATAGCCTTATAACACTACTTAACAAATCTGTTTTGAGGACATATACAGTTCCATGCATATTTTTCTTTCAGTATCACTGTGAGCTTGTCTCCCCTGTTAAAAATAAAAATACGCAGACACTAACATTCCCCCCTCCCCCTGAATTCTTCAGTTATTTCTTTTACAACCACTCTAACATTATTGATTTTATAATATCCTCAGCTTTAGCAGAGAATTCCCTTTCTAACAGAATTGCTACACTGAACTATGAACAAAATCGTTTTTTAAGATCTTGGGAATTACAGTTACAAAGCATTCTGTAAGGTAGTTTAAATGTAAGGTAGTTTAAACATTAAGGGCAAGGATTACTGTTATTAATCCACAAACCTGCATGACAGGCTGAGAGAAATGAACAGCCTCCTCTGAAGAAAACACCCTCCCAGTCTCCCCAAAAGAGCTTCTTCCACCTTTCCTGCCAGCCCTTTGTCTTTTCAAAATTGCCCACCTAATCTACTTTTCACACTGAAGGAGAACAGATAATAATTTATAATTTTGTGACATCTTCAATCTTCATCACCATGGATGAAAGTAGAGGGATGGTAGTTTTGGACTTCATTTGCAATTAATCACCTTTTGTCTGTTGCAAAGGAACATGATTGCTATTAATGAAGGCACTTTTTCATATATGCTTTCAGGGGTTCTCTATCTTGTGGTCATGAAGTTTTCACATATTTCACATGACATGTAAAGTGTGCTGTTTACATTCAAATATGATGCATGTAAACACAAACACTTAGCATTTATCTATAGGACAATCAGATTCTAAATACATATTTGCTCTGAAGCATATATGCAATGTTCTTTACAGCTTATCCTTGAGTTCATGATGGGTCATTGCATAGGAGGTATTTAGGAAAAAACAGCCAAAGGGCCATGTGCTATCTTGCAACAGAAATTTTTCCAGTTATGACACAATCAAATAAGCTGATTGCGAAGTTCACAGTCATTATGGCACAAACCCGGCAACACCAAGTACCATTATTTCTCATTAAAATGAGCACCTTAATAGAAAGACATTTTGGTGAATGGACACTGAGATACCCATTAATGCAGTGATATACAAACCCTGTTCTCTCTTCCATACTATGTACACAGAATGCATAGAAGGGGATGACATTAGCTGACACCACGTCTCAGCATCAGCACGCTCACTGGAATGAATGGAATTGTATGATTGCAGGGTCCATCTATCAGGAACTGTGCAACATTTAGGGCCCCCTCTGATCATGCATAAAGGTGAACATATATTCTGTTTGTGCATGAAAAGATGTGAAAAAGTAATCTTTGAAAGTAAATTTTGTTGTAAAAAGCTTAGGAAACCGGCTGACCACAGAAATTACAAATATTCACATTAGTGTGCACATAAATATGGTTGCATTTTAAAGTGCTAAATCCAGAAATTTCCCATTTGAATACAGAGTGTGTGTGCGTGTGTGTGTGCATACACACTGTGCAATGGGCCATGGGTATCCAGGCCCTGAGCAACTCAGTTTGGGAGAATGCATCTCCTCCCCTGACTAAAAATTTAGCCCTCCCAGAATTATAATAAACTTTTTTCAGCTCATCACAACATACAAAATATTATTTAACCATCAGAGTATCTCAGATGTATCCTTTGAATATGTTCATAAAATGTGATTAATAAGAAACAGCCTTCTGAAGCTATCAAAATTAGTATCACTAATTAAACAAATTTAATTAATATGGCCACATAAATTATTCTGTACACATTAAGGAATCTGCAGTGCTGCTGTTACTCTTTTCATTTCTGTGAAATAACAGATTTGAAGACAACAGAAAATAATGTAAACAATACACACACACACACACTTGGGTTGCATCAGCTCATGGCCTTTTTGTTCATCAAAAATGCAACTAAACAATGCTTTCTTTGTCATTTAAAAAGCCCTTTCAAAGTATGTGGAAATATTTGTCTTTCCACATCCATGGTACTTACAGTCCCCTTTTCTTTCTTTCTCCTAAATAGGAAATGTAAGAACAAGGGAGAACAAGCACAGCTTTCTTTAATGGAAGTGGAGATAACACCGAGTTTTAAACTATGCTACTTCAACTCTAACTGTAAGAGGAACTTAATTTATGAGAAAAATATAAAATAATGTGACACAGAAGTCTGTGCAAGGAGCCCCGAGGTCCCCAGCTGCTCTGTCACAAATCCCGCCCCCCTCCTGGACAATAGCCCTGCTTGAGACAATTCCAGATAGACAATGAGGATAGTGTGAACTTCTACAGTGACCATAGCATCATCTGGATATTTAGTGTGTGGCCTGAGGTTTTTTTACATCCCATAATGTGACAGAGATTGGTATCACTGGCAATTTAACAACTGTGTACATTTTTATGCCCTGCATACCAGCCAGCACAATACAACTTGCCCTGCATTCTCCATTACCCCAGACATAGGATTTTGCCATGATGGGGGTTCATTCCAGAATTTAATATGTGGTCTTCAACACAACCAGCAATCCAAAGTGCCTTCCAATAGTTTCCTACTTCTCTTATGCTAACAGCTAAAGACGTAAAGGCAGAATCTTCCATTTATTATGTCTCTCATCTGATCAGTCCAAAATACAGAAAAAAGCAGGGGTGCCGAACTCATTTGTTATGAGGGTTGGATCTGACATAAATGTCACTTGGTCAGGCCGAGCCATGTGTCCCATAAAATGTAACACAAGGTAATGGAGATATAAACTTTATAAAGATGATTTCAGATGACGAATGGCAATAGTAGGCATGATTGGATTAGGTGTGATATGCAGGGGGTGGAGATATCAGCATTGGTAATGAGACAGGAAACCTAGGTCTCAATTTGGTACAGGAGGATTCAGTCCAGGAGGATGCAAAGAATAAATGGAAATAAGTCTGAAGAAGTAAGAAGTGACTCACCAAAGCACATACCCTACCACAATTTTGTTAGTTTTTAAAGGTGCTTCTGGGTTCTTACTCTTTCTACAACTACCGTGTTTCCCTGAAAATAAGACACTGTCTTATATTTATTTTTTCTCAAGAAGACACACTAGGGCTTATACCACAAATGCATAGAAATCCTGCTAGGGCTTATTTTTGGGGTAGGTCTTATTTTCGGGGAAACAGGGTAGCAGTTCGAAAGGAAGAAATTGCAAACAGATAAATAGGTACCACTTTGGTGGGAAGGTAACAGCGTTCCGTGCGCCTTGGTGTTTAAGATCGAACCTCAAGACAATGCAAACTCCTGGACTGAATTGAGACCTGGGTTTCTTCTCTCATTACCAATGCTTGCTATTGTCTTTTGGCATCTGAAATCACTTCACTTTCCAAGATATAAGGACAGATGGCTTCACATTCCAGCTGTAGCTGAAGAAGTAACCAGTGACTCATGAAAGCTCACCCGTGAAAGCTCACTGCCACAAATTCTGTTAGTCATAAAGGTGTTGGTGTAATCTTGCTCCCTTTCACTAATAAGGTATGCAAGCTGTGCTGTTAGGTTTCTCCCCCCATCTGTTAGAAATGGAAAGGGGGATCTCTCCAAGTGCCATGGGATGGTCTCTCTCTCTCTCTCTCTCTCTCTCTCTCTCTCTCTCTCCCCCGCATACCTGGAATAAAATGTTTTTTGATTTTAAACACATGACTTTCTCTCTTTTTCTGGCGTGCTGCCCCTGGCTCGCTCCTTCTCTCCCTCTTTCTCTCTCTCTCTCTGAAGAAAAAGTGTGCTTCTACCTGGAATAAAATGTTGCTTGTCTTCTTAAAAGTCCCACGACTGTATATCTTGAGAAACTAACTACTTTGGAGCTGAGAAGGGCTTTTACTGCCGTAAGGTTCCATGTCATACACTCAATGGTTTGTATTGGTCACTTTCTGGGTGCCCCTGCCACCTCTAGAATATGCTTATGTAGTATGGGTGAAGTGGATGATGTCGAGCATTACATTCTGAGATGTTTATGGCACGAATCACTTAGGCAAAGGTTTATTTATCCTATTGTACCTCTGTATAATGGAATTGCTGAGCAGGATTTGACCGTGTTCTTGCTTTCTGATACTGATGCACATGTTACTAGCAGAATGGCTTTGTTTGCACTGGCGGCAAAAAAGATAAGATGGGGTCTAGGACTTACTGCAAGTTATTGATGTATACTTCTGTTGTGCTTTGATTTACTTTGTGTTGTTATGGCCAATGGCTAAGACAATAAACGAAACTTGACTGTAAAAGTCCCATGAGATGCCATTTTGCCCACTGTCTATGGCTGTTTTCCTCCCCCTCTCCCCCCAGAGGAGGGGAGGGAGGAGCCCTCAGCCAATTGAGGGAAGGCTTTCTTTCTCCCCTCTGCCAAGCAGAAAATAAGACAGATGGGGGAAAGGAGCTGTGATGTCAGAAACAGGAAGCAGCACAGAGTCAGCTGCTCTCGGGCCGGATTGCAGCCCTACACAGGACTGATCTGGCCTGTGGGCTGTATGTTTGACACCCCTGGGACAAAGGCTTTGGTTGTTCCCACCACTGTGAACAACCAAAGGTTAGCCAGAATTTCCCCATGTGCACCTCAACATCACTGCTGTTGAGTTGAGACAAGGCAAGTAACAGATGGATAAGGGAAGAGCTGTGCCAGATGCCATTCATATTGATGGGGTGGGGGTTAAAGAATGGTTCAGCTTTGTTCCTGCCCAAACAGAAGAAAACCTCGGTGGAGACAATGTTGCTGGCTATCCAACTCCTGTTCTATTTAATATACAATCACTATTAGTTGCTAACTAGGACCATACATAAAACACGTACATAGCCTCAGCCCACAGGCAAGCAGAAAATCTCCTCTACACATTTGACCTACAGAAAAATTACATACACATATGGACAGGCAGGCATTTGCTTAGATCATCTGAACTGGGGATGAATGAAAGCTACCAGAGCATTCATGCCACAACCCTAGCTGGATTCCTTCCTTCACTTACAATCTCATAGTTATCCTGTAAGGTGAATGAGGTAAGTGGAATTGCTGTGATGAGACTACAGCTTGCCTAGATCATTTAGGATGATCCAGCACTATGATGGGGGCACAGGCTTGGATCCATTAGTATGATCATGACCCTCCATCCACAGACCATGACTTTCTTACCTCCCCTGCTCCCCATTCCCACTGCAATCCAAAATTACCTCTGAAATGCTCATCCTTGGGGACAGGGGAGTCCCAGGACCAGTTTTTCAGGGGGCATTTTGGATGGCAGCACGAAAGAGAAGTCAAGAAAGTCATGTGCCATGTGTGGAAATCCTTCCATCTGTGGAAACACTCAAGTGAATCCAAGCCATACAATGAGGAGACAGAACCTCTGAGTGGCTGAATTGCGAGTGTAGTGTAGTGGTTAAACACTGAAGCGCATGGAATGCTGTTACCTTCCCACCGAAGTGGTACCTATTTATCTACTTGCATTTTCTTGCTTTTGAACTGCTAGGTTGGCAGAAGAATAAATAAATTGGGGCAATCCATACTGGAATCTTCCCCTCACATATTTGGTTGGACGAGACTATTGTCTATTTGATCAATGCTGTAAAAAGACTTTCTTCTCCAAAGGCAGCATAAAATGTGATTGTGAGATGCTGTGACACCTCTGGGTTCAAGGAACTTGACAATTGCATTTTATTGCATTTTGACACGTTCTTCCCTTTTGCTTCTCTGATATCTAATGGCACACTAATGTATCTGATGAAGTGGACTTCAAGCCACAAAACGTTATCCTGTAATAAATGCTAGTCTTCAAGATGCCATGGAACTCTTGTTTTTCTGTAACAAGTTCAAATAGTTACTCCTAGGAGATAAAAGACTCATTGGGTGCGTTCAGACGCGCCGTTTCAGCCGGCATAAACTGTACCGGTTGGAACCGGTGCAGTTTATGCCATCTGAAATGGATCACACTTACCTCCTGTCTGCGGAGCCCATCGCTGTATGCCCGTCCACACGCAGCGGGCATTGGTGGTTGGGTTTTTTAAACTCAGTTTGCGCATGCGCATAGGCAGCCATCCACAGAATGGCGATCTTTGCACATGCGCAAAAAACCCCGTCTTACATTTAAACTTTAAAGGTAAGGACTTACCACCACTTGGGGACCTAGTGGCAGAGTCAACGGTTTAAAGGGCTTTGCAACGGTTAGGGACGGAAGGCAGATGTTCTACGTGTGAACGCCGGTAAGTACACTGATTGCAACCGGCACCTATACCGTTGCAAACGCCGCATCTGAACGCACCCATTGGTTTATGAAATAACAGTTCTAGACTGATTGATAAGAAAGCAGCACTGCTGTATTGTGGCTGCAGTGTTTCCTGGCCAACAGATTGAATAGATTGAAATTTATTGGAAGCATTAATGTGCCCAATTCCTGGCATCAGTAAATGAACACATCTTGAGGTTTTAAAGATCTTGCTATGATTTACAAGTATGAAAAAATTAGATGGCAGCTTAAAACCTGGCTGACACAAGCACTCCATTAATATGATTTATTAACCTTACAACTTCCATAACTTTAAGGTTAAGCGAGGATGACAAAAACACTTTCATATTTTATTAATCCTCAAAATAATGTGCAAAGGTAGGTCTGAATTAGACCCATTCTGGGTACCAGAGTTAAGTGCTACTGATTCACTCAATGCTACTTGATGAAGCAATAGTTCACCTGGGATCTGAACTATTCAAAAGAAGATCAACTCTCTGTTAGTGTGACTGCATGATTTTATAATCCAAAATGAACTCTATTTCATTAAAACAAAACTTCTGTGTAAAAACTCATAAAGTATACCCTAAACACAAAGTTTTATTTTTAATACAAAATTCTAGGCCCTAAGAAATTTTCTTATTAAATTATTATTTCAGACAATTTTTAAATTGTACATTATCTCCACTGAGAAGCTATTTAAATATTTTGAGCCTAATTAGAAAACTGCAGATGTTATACTTGTGAGGTTTGCTTATCAGTACCAGGCAGAAAATAATACTTTTAGAACTTCCTCATTCTGTTTTGTGTAATGGCAAAAAACTCTTTTGTAATACCAACTAAAACGAAGAGCCCTCTTGTGCAGTTCTGGAGTCTCATGCTTGCAGATTCCCAAGAAGCTGCTTACAACACTGAATCCTACCATTTTGTTCTGTTGGCCCCTACATGATGCTCTGAGGCAAGGACCCGTCTGCTGGTAGAAGACGTTCAGTGTAAGAGCATCTTGCATTAGCACAGAATTCTTGCACTGGAGTACGGTGTAGAACAAAATAAATAAGATCCAGCCCACGTTTACTTTGTTCTATTTATCTGTTTCAAATTTTATCCTGCCCTTCCTCTAAGGAGTTCAGGATAGCATACGTTCTCCCTTTTCCCATTTTATCCTCACAAAAATCTTGTTAGATCAGGCTAACACAGTATGACTCATCCAAGGTCACCCTTCATGGCACAGTGGAAATTTGTACTAGATTTTCATCCAGTGTTCTTACTACCAGTTTGGTGTAGTGGTTAAGTGCGTGGACTCTAATCTGGGAGAACTGGGTTTGATTCCCCACTCCTCCACTTGCACCTGGCTGGATGACCTTGGACAAGCCGTAGCTCTGATAAGAGCTGTCCTTGAAAAAGAACAGTTTCTGTCAGAGCTCTCTCAGCCCCACCTACCTCACAGGGTGTCTGTTGTGGGGAGGGGAGGGGAAAGGAGTTTGTAAGACTCTCTCAGACACCTTTGGGTAGTGAAGGGCGGGGTATAAATCCAATCTCTTCTCTTCTTCTTCTACTACATCACACTCTCTCTCATCACATGGTATAGCTGCTCTTTCTTCAGGTGTTAATAAAAATTATTATAAAAATTGTGAAAACAGATGATGATCAGTGAAACTTGTTCCATAGCTACATCTGGTCACAGACTTGCAATCAGATTTTTAAAGAATAGATGTTCTTTATAGGTTGACTCAAAGAATTACATAATTGTCTGATACTCTGAAGTTTTTTGTCATATTATCAGCTACACCACCCTCCAGTTGCCCAACATATCCATTGTACTAGAAGTAGCTGTGACATTATTCATCAACAGGAAACTTGTATGGGCCAATGGGAGAGCCAGTTTGGAGTAGTGGTTAAGTGCACAGACTCTAATCTGGGAGAACTGCTGGATGACCTTGGGCAAGCCATAGTTCTGGCACAGCTGTCCTTGAAAAAGAGCAGTTTCTGTCAGAGCTCTCTCAGCCCCACCTACCTCACGGGGTGTCTGTTGTGGGGAGGGGAAGAGAAAGGAGTCTGTAAGCCACTCTGAGACTCCTTTGGGTAGTGAAGGGCAGGGTATAAATCCAATCTCTTCTTCTTCTTCTTCTTCTTCCTCTTCTTCTTTTGGGGGACAGCTAAAAGTGCACTGTGTACAGTACCAGAATTAAGACTCCACATCCCCTGTCATCAATCCATGCATGTGCCATATTCTCCATTATCACAAAACCCTTCTGTGATGGACTGTCAAGGGTTAATACCTAACAGAGTCTGAGAACCTGTGAGTGACTGGCTGTTCAAATGGAATTCTGTGGAGAGTGCCAGTTAAGAAATGACATTTGAGAACTGACAGTTGAAGAAGAAACAGTTTAGCCCTGACTGAAGACTGGGAAGAAGGCACAAGGAGTAAGAGGATCATGGAAGATCCCCATTCAAGCTGAAAAGGGATAGTGTTTCTAGTGAAGAGAAGTAATCTCTGCCCAGTGAAAATGGAGATAACTCTTAAAAGAGGAGTGATCCCTGGTCTGTGTAGAGGGAAAGATTTGGGGAACTTTGTTGACTGTTCCTGCCTTCTAAATGTAAAGTGTCAGTGAAACTTATAAAGCTATGCTTGCAAGTTAAAGCAGAAACTGAAGAGAAAGCCTCTCTCCTCAAAGTTTCAAAGACCTTGTTGAAAAACAAAACCACTTACTTCTTGTCACCATATTAGCTGGATTTACTGTGATTACAAAGTTACCTCAGTTTGTATTATTGGTTCACCTCATACATCCTACCCCTTATTCCACCTGACCTTTTCACGTCCAAGTTAAATAAAACATTTTGTTTATTTTTGAACTTTCAAAGGCCTCTTGTGTGTCATTACAGAATAGTAGCAGGTGATTTTGTTCCATCCCTCAAGTCCCTGGGCTGGGCCAGCATCAATATATATATAATAATATCATGACAGAGTGGGACAGCCATAGACAAACAGATAAGAAAAATAGATGTAGGGGCTGCTCAGCAAGCAGGCAAGAAGAAACAAAGGGAAAATCATGTGTGTGAGGGAGGAAAGAGGGCAAAATCTCCATACCTACATTAGACAATGACAGTGGAAGTCTGAGTAAATAAGATTGTGACAGAAATCTAGTGGAATCAGATACTCTAATATCAAAAGTTATCATACTACAGGAACAGCAACAGAGAAAGCCAGGTTCACCTTCCAATCTTTCATACAGAGGAAATTATTTCTGATGCAAACACAGCCATTAGTTAAACTTTCATCTCATGAATGAGTGCATATCATTGTATCCTGATGGACCTCTTCTCCGTATGTTTATCCAATTCCCTCTTGAAGCCATCCATGTTTGTAGCCGCCACCATCTCCTGTGGCAGTGAATTCCATTTGTTTATCACTCTTTAGGTGAAGAAGTACTTCCTTTTATCTGTTCTAACCTGACTGCTCAGCAATTTCATGGAGTGCCCACGAGTTCTTGTATTGTGAGAAAGGGAGAAAAGTACTTCTTTCTCAACCTGCTCTATCCCATGTATAATCTTATAAACTTCAGTCATGTCACCCCTCAGCCATCATTTCTCCAAGCTAAAGAGCCCCAAGCATTTTAACCTTTCTTCATAGGGAAAATGTTCCAACCCTTTTATCATTCTAGTTGCCCTTTTCTGCACTTTTTCCAATGCTATACTATCCTTTCTGAGGTGCGGTGAGCAGAATTGTACACAGTATTCCAAATGAGGTCACACCATCAATTTATACAGGGGCATTTTGATACTGGCTGATTTGTTTTCAATTCCCTTCCTAATAATCCTCAGCATAGCATTGGCCTTCTTTATTGCAGTCACACACTGTCTCAACATTTTCAATGAGTTATCTACTATGACTCCCAAAATCTCTCTCTTTGTCAGTCTCTATCAATTCGGACCCCATCAATGTGTATTTATATTTAGGATTTTTGGTCCCAATGTACATCATTTTGCACTTGATCACACTAAACCCCACACTAAACCCCATTTGCCACGTTGATGCTCACTCACCCATCCTTGACAGATCCCTTTATAGTGCCTCACAATCCTCCATGGTTTTCACCACCCTGAACATCTGCAGATTTAGCCACTTCACTGCTTACTCCCAACTCCAAATCATTAATGAACAAGTTAAAATGCATCAGACCCAGTGTTGAGCCCTGCGGTACCCCACTGCTTACCACCCTCCACTGTAAAAATTGCCCATTTATACTCACTCTCTGTTTCCTATCAAGACTTGTCCTCTTATCCCATGTCTATTGAGCTTACTTAGGAGCCTTTGATGAGGAACTTTATTGGAAGTTTTTTGGAAGTCAAGATAAACAACATCTATTGGGTCTCCCTAGTCCACATGTTTGTTCACCCCCTCAAAAAACACTAACAGGTTAGTGTTAATGTTGTCCTCTATGAGGGTAGAGGGGGCCTCCAGAGAACAGGTCTATCTGCCCCTTTCCACTGTATTGATAGACCTGGCCTCCAGAGAACCCACCTCTTTCCATTATATTGTAGGCCTGGCCTCTGGAGAACAGGTCTACCTATCCCTTTCCACTATATAGTCTGACCTGGCCTTGGACTGTTGCCCTGAGCTGACCCTTAGAAAACATACCAGCGATTTGGGGGGAACCCTTGCAGTCTACTTTGGGTTGCGGTTTTTTTAGAGAAATATGACAAATTTACAGGTCAAGTATAAGAGAGGTGGAACAATCACTGTCAGAACTCTTCCTAACTTAACAAACAGGAAGTTGCTTAAATGTGATCAACCTGCCCAAAGTACTTATTTATTCAAATATTTATATCCCACTTTTACTGTGACTCAAAGCAGCTTACAAATCATACTGAAAAACATAATAGGGGTATGCAAACCCCCCAGCTCTATTATAGCCTTTGGGGAATATTATAGTCAATGAGTCCCATAGACTATAATGGAGAATCAATCTGGGGGTATCTGGCATTCAGGGGGGCTGTTTTTTTAGGTAGAGGCACCACATTTGCAACATAGCTGCTGGTGCCCCTTCTCAATAAACCCTCCAAGTTTCAAAACGATTGGACCAGGAGGTCCAATGCCATGGGCCCCAGAAGGAGGTGCCCAGATCTATTGTTTCCAATGGAGGAAAAAAATTGTGAGGTGGAAGTGACAGTGTCTGAGCAGGAGCTAACATTTTGTGTGCCAGCACCCCCCGTGCAACTTAGAGGGAACATTGCCTGTTAGCCTCAGTATTAGTTTCTCACACCAGCAGGAAATGTAAGTTACGTATTTCTAGCAACAATACTATACAAATGCAAATAAAATGTTGGTTCTTTTATGACATCTATGTATGTGTGTATAATTACTATTTTACATGCATACCCACTTAGGGCTGCCAGGCCTCCCACTGGCAGCTGTCTTTAGAATGGTGGAGAGAGAAAAACTTTTAAATAGTTGGCATCCTGTGTGTCTATGTACCACTTCCACTATGTACCCAGAAGTGATGTAGGGTAGCTCTAAGAATAGGTGGAATGGTATGGAGGGCTATGGCCTCCCTGCCTTTCCTATAGGCAAACTGGTTATCCTTTATATCCTGTCACACCTTCAAAAATAATGGAGGCTTAGAGCTCTTCTAGTTTCCAGCTATTTATAGAGATTCCCTATGTCACTTTAAGTTCTAGCTCATTGGCGTGCATGCACCACTAAGGTGACAAGCGAGACTTATTTTGGGGGGCTGAGAGAGCTCTGAAAGAGGTGTGACTGATCCAAGGTCAACCGGCTGGCTTCAGGTGGAGGAGTCCGTAATCGAACCCAGTTCTCTAGATTAGAGTCCATCGTTCTTAACCACTACACTAGGCTGGCTCGCTTAGAACTTTTGAATCTTTATCTTAATACCCAGGTGCTGAGTTTGTTCAAAAAAGTTCTTGTGTTTGGTTTTCAAAGGTTATCAACACTTCTTAAAGGCAGTCTGCATTATGTGGGTTGCAGTCTCCCTTCCTCTTTACTGCTAAGATGCTGATGTCTGTAACATCATCATCTCCAAATTCCTTCTTTTTATAAGTGGAACTTGCACCCTGAGATTTTAAATATTTTCTTCCAGATGCATTTTAACTTCTGATGTGAATAATAATAATAATAAATAAAAATAATAATATTTACTCACTGTTCAGCCTGAGGTTTAAATTATTTTGGACTGTCTCAACATCCAATGCTTTTAAAGAAGACACTCCTCAAAGGCACTATCTATATTTCTATGATGTCTACAGAAAATTATTCCTACTTTAGCAGGCTGCACTGTTAGATAAAGTATTTATATTGTCTGTATATAAAGACAAAACCAAAGATATAACTTAATGTAATTATCAGAAATATCCATTACATTTAAAGGTTAAAGGAATGCACAACGGTTTAGAAACATAGCTAATTGTTCTAACTCAAGGAAGTACTACAAAATACAAGTGTCCAACAAAATAATTAATTAGCTATTATCTCAACATGAGCAATGAAGAAAATTGTATTGATAAAACATATGACTAGGCTTAAAAGATAAAATTTAACCTGAAATTAAAAACCAAGAATTCATCAATAATTATCTTCAACCCATTTTTTAAAAAAATTCTGTTCCAATCATTATAGATTGAACCTCTCCTCCCATTAAGAACACTCTATGAGAAAGCCTTGCTAAAGCAACAGCATCAAAAATATTTAATGCAATGTTTGCAGTTTTCCTACCCCAGAAGATATACTGTGCTGAAATAGGCTATTTTTAAAAAAAACTGGGAAACTTAGGAGCACCAAGCTATTTACAGGAAAGTTTAAGAAAACTGTTTCCTATGTTGCTCCAAAGCTATTTTATACAGTGGTAGATTACATACGTTTACAGTTCTCTGTTACCAATGTAAAGTAAATTCATTGATAAAAACTTACCATATCCATGAATGACGGCGGCTTCGAAAACCTTTAATATTTAACATCTTCTACATTGATTTCACAAAATATTAAGAACTTTTTTCTTATACTTCAGATTTCTTCATATTTGAGAAAGAGTTACTTGTGCAAGGCATTTCAAAGAGTTTTTATTCTTAGTGATTACATGTCAGCTCCCATTTCAAAGTGTATGTCACTTCACAGATGAATGCAAATGACTTAGCAATCAAAATTCAAGGGTGGGTTCAGAACCTCTTCTGCAGCCTCCCATAGTTCTTTGCTTATATTGGAGAGAAAAATCTATTCTTGGCAAAAAGATCTTGACTGTAGTTTCCTGTTTGCATTTATATAATCTCTCCCCAATGATAATGACTTCCAAAAATGAGAAAGATAAATAGGAAGTTTATTCAGTGTTGAGCCATCGGCTTCAAAGTGAAGTCCACAGTGAAATCCAAAGTTTTTGATTCCCCTTTTAAACTTCACATTAGTGGCAGTTCTCTTGTTGTGCATCACAGCATACCTGCAGCTGTACTACCTCTTCTTTCACTAGCTCTATATTGTTTAGCTTTCTGAACATGCTAGAAGTAGACCTAACAGACAATCAGATTTCTTTAATAACATATGTTGCTGCAGCAGCAAAGGGAAAAAAATGTTGAAACCATATTTTCCTCATTGCTACCCACTAGGGTTGCCAACTGCATGGGGAATTCCTGAAGATTTGGGGGCAGAGCCTAGGGAAGGTGGAGTTTGGGAAGGGCTCAGCAGGGATGTGTTGCCATAGATTCTGCTCTCCAAAAGTGTCATTTTCTCCAGGAGAACCAATCCCTATAGCCTGGACATCACTTGTAATTTTAAGAGATCTCCAGGTCCTGCGTGGAGATTGGCAACCCTACTACTCACAGCAGGGGAAATAAAGAAGAAGTGTGCCAATTATAGTGTTATCACTCAATGAAGCCACTGGAACCCTTACCCCCCCCAACTCACTGGACCTCATATTCAGGTTAGAATTGTTTCTGCCCTTCTGTATTAACATATTACCTAGCAGTTGTTGTTGTTCAGTCGCACAGTCACAACCCCATGGACCAGATCACGCCAGGCCTTCCTGTCTTCTGCCGTCCTCTGAAGTTGGCTCAACTTCATGTTCGTTGCATCTATGACACTGTCCAACCATCTCATCCTTTGCCGTCCCCGTCTTCTTTGACCTTCAATCTTTCCCAGCATGAGGGTCTTCTCCAGTGAGTGCTCCCTTCTCATTCGGTGGCCAAAGTATTTGAGCTTCAGTTTCATTATCTGGCCTTCCAGGGAACAGTCAGGGTTGATTTCTTTTAGGATTGACTGATTTGATCTTCTTGCAGTCCAAGGGACTCTCAAGAGTCTTCTCCAGCACCATAGTTCAAAATAATCTATTCTTCGGCGCTCGGCCTTCCTTATAGACCAACTCTCGCAGCCATACATGACTACTGGGAATACCATTTCTTGGACCATGCGTATTTTTGTTGGCAGGGTGATGTCTCTACTTTTTATCATGCTGTTTAGGTTCGCCATCGCTTTCCTCCCAAGTAGCAGGCGTCTTTTAATTTCATGGCTGCAGTCACAGTCTGCGGTGATTTGGGATCCCAGGAACGTGAAGTCTGTCACTACTTCCACGACTTCCCCTTCTATTTGCCAAGGAGTGATGGGACCGGATGCCATGATCTTAGTTTTTTTGATGTTGAGCTTCAAGCCCACTTTTGCGCTCTCCTCTTTCATTCTGAGCAAGAGGCTCTTTAGGTCCTCTTCACTTTCTGCCATTAGAGTGGTATCGTCTGCATATCTGAGGTTGTTGATCTTTTCCCCAGCAATCTTAATTCCCGCTTGTGATTCATCCAGGCCAGCATTTCGCATGATGTACTCTGCATATATATTAAATAAGCAAGGTGACAATATACATCCTTGTCGTACTCCTTTTCCTATGCTAAACCAATCAGTTGTTCCATATCCGGTTCTAACTGTCGCTTCTTGGCCCTTATACAGGTTTCTCAAGAGACATGTGAGGTGGTCTGGTACTCCCATCTCTTTAAGGACCTGCCATAGTTTGTTGTGATCCACACAGTCAAAGGCTTTAGCATAGTCAATGAAGCAGAAGTAGATATTTTTCTGGTACTCTCTTGCTTTCTCCATAATCCAGCGAATGTTGGCAATTTGATCTCTAGTTCCTCTACCTCTTCGAAACCCAGCTTGTACTTCTGGCAGTTCTCTATCCACGTACTGTTGAAGCCTAGCTTGTAGGATCTTGAGCATGACCTTGCTAGCGTGTGATATGAGTGCAATTGTGCGATAGTTTGAACATTCCTTGGCATTGCCCTTCTTTGGGATTGGAATGTATACTGACCTTTTCCAATCCTGTGGCCACTGTTGCGTTTTCCAAATTTGCTGGCAAATTGAGTGCAGCACTTTAACAGCATCATCTTTTAAGACTTTGAATAGCTCAGCTGGAATACCATCACCTCCACTAGCTTTGTTGTTAGTAATGTTTTCTAAGGCCCATTTAACTTCACATTCCAGGATGTCTGGCTCTTTCTACAACTATTAAAAACCACAACATTCAAAAACCGGTGTGAGGGGGGCATTTTAACCTTTGTCCCATCTTTTTTGTTTGTTTGTTTCAGAGAACAGCGGAAGACAGGAGGGCCTGGCGGGATCTAGTCCATGGGGTCGCGAAGAGTCGGACTCGACTGTGCGACTGAACAACAACAAATGTGCTTTTGTGAGTCACTGCTTACTTCTTCAGACTTATTTCCATTTATTCTTTGCATCCTCTGGATTGAATCCTCCTGTATCAAATTGAGACCTAGGTTTCCTGTCTCATTACCAATGCTGATATCTCCACGCCTCTGTACATTGCACCAGTGCTGATATCTCCACCCCTTTGCATATCACACCTAATCCAATCATGCCTGCTATTGCCATTAAGCATCTGAAATCATCTTTATAAAGTTTATATCTTCGATACCTTGTGTTACATTTTATGGCATACATGCCCGGCCCAAGAAAGTGACATTTATGTTAGATTCAGCCTCCGTAACAAATGAGTTCAATACCTCTCGTGTAATGCTTAAGTTACCCCAAACCTGTATGTTTTCTCCTCTTTTATAAATAGCATAAGGAAACAGAAAAGGAAAGAATTAAATGCCCCAATGGCTGCTATTAATTCTTTAAAAAAAGATGTAGGGAGATCCTGATCACTGTCTTTTAGTATCACATGCCATCTAACCCTGACAGTGAAAGGCAATCCTATATTTCAGTGCAATTTTCAACATTTCCTTTCAATATATATTCAGTACTTTATCCTTGTGTGTGAGCATATGGAACTGCCTTATACTATTAGTGCACCCAGCTCAATACTGTCATCCCTGACTGGCAGCAGCTTCCTAGGTCCTCAGCCAAAGAAAAATCTATCCCAATTCCTGTTGCTGAACAGGGTTAGATTGACCACTGGGAAAACTCTCTGAGGTCTAATGGCCTTGGGGGCTGTCCCCTTCAGCTGGGGCTACCTGACCCCAAGGGAGGGGTGGCTACAATCAGCCTCAAGCCAGCCCTGTGAAGGAGGCATCCCACCTGGCCTCAAGGGTGGCAAGGTCAGACAGCTCCACCCCATTCTCCCTCCCTCCTTTGGTGGTGGGGACAAGGAGGGGGCCATTTTCCAAGATCATTTTTCCTTCTAGTCCACTGTTGCCATTCCTGAGGATTCTTGTAACTGGAGACATCAGGGACTGAACCTGAGATCCAAAAAGCCATAGCTCCTCTCTTAGTATGTTCATAACAGCAGTTTTCACTTATGTATGATTAAAAATAAAACAGCTCCTTTAAGATCTCCACCTTGAACACAACTGATTTCATCACAAGAGAAACAAGCAAGAGCAGCCCTAATGTCAAATGAGAAAAATCTCATTTAACATTAATGTTAACATTTTTGTTTGTTTACAGGGGAAGCCAGTTTGGTGTAGTGGTTAAGTGTGCGGACTCTAGTCTGGGAGAACTGGGTTTCATTCCCCACGCCTCCACATGCAGCTGCTGGTGTGACCTTGGGTCAGTTACAAGTCCTTTCAGAGCTGTTCTCTCATGAGCAGTTCTCTCAGAGCTCTATCAGCCCCACCTACCTCATAGGGTGTCTGTTGTGGGGAGAGGAAGAGAAGGAGACTGTAAGCTGCTCTGAGTGAAGGGTGGGGTATACATCCAGTCTTCTTCTTCTTCTTCTTCTTCTTCTTCTTCTTCTTCTTCTTCTTCTTCTTCTTCTTCTTCTTCTTCTTCTTCTTCTTCTTCTTCTTCTTCTTCTTCTTCGAGTAGCTGCACATGAATGGGCATTTCCAGACAATGCTTCCATGAGCTCAACAGATTTCAAAGCAGAAGACAATTATATGGAAGCACAATTTTGCAGGGAACCCTTGATTACAAAGAGGCTTTCACCATCAGATTCCAAAGTAATTTTAAAGATGTGTTATCAGCCTATACAAAAGAATGTAGGCAGCAGCCTGTCAATAGGCGAACAGCATGAATGTTACTGAAACAACCTCCGCTGTCAGTTGAACAGCTAGCCGCTAGCAGCCAGTGGCATTTAATGATGAGTCACACACCACTGCTGGAAGAATATAATTACTGGCTTGACTCCTGAAACCCGTGTTGGCCAATAATGCCTGTGAAAACAAGTGACAAACATAAAAAGAAGAAAAAGCATGTAGACCACTTTCATAATTGTGATCTTATACCAGAGATTTTAAATCTCCCTTCTAAAAGGAAATACTGATATATATTAAAATGAGGTTTCATGAATTAAAATATTTGGCAATCAAGATAAGGGCAGGGGGAGCCAGTCCTTTCCACGGACATTGTTTCTTTGGTAGAAGCACAAGTGTATGCTTCATTGCCCTTGATGACATTTTCATCCCTCATTTATATATCCTGTTTCTCTTATACATTGCAAAGGTTATTAGACATGTGTCTGCCAATATCCAGAGAGGGCTATTAAGGCCTGGGTGTCCCTTGTTGCTGAGGAAGTTTAAGCCAACCCTATAAATAGTGAATGTGTTACAGGACAGCATCTTATGGTACTCTGTAGTTTTTCCTCCACTGTGGCTCTAGCAAAACCTTGCTGCCCATATCCTGCTCTGATAAGAAACCTTACTGAACTTGAGAGATTTGAGGGATGCCTGCCCCAAAAAGGGCAGAAATGGTGTACATTAATGGTTTGCAATTGGAAAAATTGTCATGAGTGGTCATGGGTGTGCAAGTTCATTTATTTCACAGTGTGTCCTTCAGCTATTGCTCTCCTTCTCCATTCTCCTCTGCGTGTTTATCTGATCCACTTCTCTAGCAGCATAAAGTTTAATGAAGATTCTGATAGTTTATTATATTCAGTTTTCACTTGATGCTTCTTATTGTCTTCAGTATTTACTCATTAATGTGTGAGGTGTTCTGTTCACTCACTGTATTGCAACAAAGGAGAGATATTCTGTGTTGAACACCCAACCCTACTTTGTGCCCCAAAGAGTCTTGTACTCTGTGGATAGCCATCTGCTGGTTGTCCCCAGCCTGATAGATGGCTACCTAGCCTCAACCAGGGCCCAGGCTTTCTCAGCCCTGGCCCCAGTCTGGTGGAACATGCTTCCGATTGAGATCACGGCCCTGTAAGACCTGTTACAGTTTTTCAGGGCCTGCAAAATTGAGCTATTCCACCAGGCTTTTGATACTAGCTGGCCTCCCTGTTGCTGTTGCATGAGACCACTATGGCTCAGCAGTGACCCACTCATTTCCCGGCTGTAGGAATGGAAACTGAATATACTGCACTGCCCACTTTAAATGTTTTAAATTGGTTTTATTGTATTGTTTTAATATTGTATGTATTGCCTGTTTGGATTATTTTAAGGCTAGGAGTAAGGTCCATTCTGGGAAGAAATACAATGAGCTCTAGCTCCAGATGAGTGTCCCAGCTGTGGCTGGTGGGGTGGCAGAGGGAAGGGGAAAATAGAGGGAGGCAAGTCATGTTTCTTTCCTTCTGCTTAGCTATAAGGCAGGGCTGTCTCAACTCATTTTGCTGCCCCAAGTGGGTAGTATGGGAGGACAGCCTCATGGTAACAGGTATAGTTCCCTCCACCCCTGACTTATTCTTTTTTTGGGGAGGGGAGTGTTATGCAGTGGCTAAGGTAGAAAAGCACCTCCTCCTGTGCCATGTTTTTTGGGTTCCAAGAGTCTGGAAAGTGGTTCCATAGCCAATTACACGGTTGCCAACTCTAGGTTGGGAAATACCTTTAGATTTGAGGGGTAGAGCCTGGGGAGGGCAGGATTTGGGGTGCAGAAGGACCTCAGCAGGGTATAATGCCATAGAGTCCACTGCCCAAAGCAGCTATTTTCTCCAGGAGAACTGATCTTGGTCATCTAGACATCAGTTTTAAAAGCTGGAGATCTCCAGGTGCCGACTGGAGGTTGGCTTATGTTAATTTGGGGCTATGCATTGGCAGCTAAGGTAGAAAAGCACCTCTTCCTATGCCATGTTTTCTGGGTTTCAAGGGTCTGCAAAGTGGTACCATAGCCGATGACACAGTTGCCAACTGTGGGTTGGGAAATACCTGTAGATTTCAGGGGTAGAGTCTGGGGTGGGCAGGGTTTGGGGTGTGGAGGGACTTCAGCAGGGTATAATGCCATAGAGTCCACTGCCCAAAGCAGCCATTGTCTCTAGGAGAACTGATCTTGGTCATCTGGAGATCAGTTGTAATAGCTGGGAATTTTTCTGTAGGTGAAATTATTTGCTGTGACTGGGGAACATGGTGATTTCTGGGAGATCTCCAAGCCCCAAAGGAAGACTGGAAACTCCAGTGACTGTTTAAGGGAAGATTGGAATATGTATTTTACATCAGAACACGTTCAGTAACTCCCAACAGCAACAGCAAACTGTTTAGAATGTTAGAGGCAAAGGCCAATAAGGCCACATATGCAAATTACCCCTGTGTTCCGATTGGCTATGGGGGGAGAGGAACAGCAAACTGTTTAGAATGTTGAAGGCGGGACTCAGGCAATGCAGCCAGGGGATAGTGACAGCTTTTGAGTGACACATCAGGGAGCCTATTGATTTGGGAGTGTGTGGAATGTTTAGCAACATGCCACCACCAAGAGAGAATTATTATATAGAGAGATTGTATTAAATTCATTGTTGTGAGCTGCCCTGAGCCTGTTTGCAGCAAGGGTGGGATATAAATTGAAATAATGAAATAATGAATGAATGAATGAATGAATGAATGAATGAATGAATGAATGAATGAAGTGTGTCTGTTTTTACTGGACTCAATGGCTGAGCAGTCCTCAAGTAAAAGTAATGCAATCACCTGGAAGATGATGGCAAACCATGGTTAGGGCTGGGACAGCAGGACAGCCACACACAGAAGTGCCTCTGCCCCATCCAAGATGATGAGGCAGTGCCTAATCAGGCAATGCCTGATGGCCTAACAGAAGGCTCAAGAGAGAACAAAGCCTTTGGACAACAAGAGGGCAAATCCCAAGAGAGTTGTGCAGGCAACCACCACTCCTCTGGAGGCAATCGACAACCCAATTTTAGGTGGTTGGGGTGTTACCTGGGAAACCAAAACTCATCAGGGTGAAGAAACTTAACAGGAGTGAAGAAGAGTGTTGGAACCACAAGGAACCACCGACAGTATATAAATTCAGACAGTAGCTTTGCATTAGCTTTTTAAAAGGGACCAGTCTTTCTTCCCAGCCACTCAGGCCTTGCAGGTCCAGTTACACTTGTTTTTATGTGCACACATCATAACATGCACAGCTCTTGGAGGGTAGATACTGGGAATGAGTCATGGGGGCAGGCTTCACAGTATCTATAACTCTATACATTTAGAAGACACTGGAATCTGGAATTGCCATAGTCAGAGGAAGCAAACCTCTGAATACCAACGCTAAGAGGCTGCATCAGGAGAAGGCCTCCACACCCTGTTTGATGGGTTCCAGGTTGTTGTAGAGAGCATTTTGCCAGCCAAATTTAAAATTGAAGGCTTCCAGCTGGGTTGAAAAGAGGACTGGTTTGCTACTACTATAAATATTAATACAGTGTTCATGGAGAGCATTTAAGCCAGCATAATATAGAAAGCTTTTGCACCTAGTTAAAGAAGACAAGACTGGCTTGCTCCTAATACAAACACTTGAAATGGAACCAGAAGTAAGTTCTAAAAAATTAAACAATTAAAAAAATAATATTTAAAAATTATAAAATAATATTCTATTCAACTTCATGTTGCTTTTCATTTTAAATACTGTGGTTTCCAGTATAATTTGAAGAAAATAAAGAAGTTAAGCATTGGTTTGCTCCTAACACTGAGCTATATCAAGAGGCTGACACCTTTCAATACAATAGGATTACTCCTGAGAAGATTGGGACAAAATGAGCTTATATCTGGGTACTCATTGAGAATGATGGACTTTTCCTTGTAATATTGTAAAGTTTTATTTATAATATAATATGATCTTTATGTCCTAATCATTCATATCACAGTGTTTGCTTGTTCGTTGTATTTCCCATATGGATACCTGTGATCCCTTCTTGGTTTTTCCTGATGGCCCACCATGGCAGCAGGTTGGCTACTATGTGAAATAGTATGCTGGGCTAGATAGACATCTGGTCTGATCCAGCAAGTCTCTTCCTATGTTCTTATGGAATCAAGTTACTATACAATACAAAGAATAAAAACCCTTTGTTTTCACATGGAACCCGCACAAAAGGTTTTGCTGCTTTGTTTGCTTTTTGTGTAACAGTCCAAGTAATTTGTCTGAAGAAGTAACATTCTCTATGGATGCAGATACAATAGTGGCCAAGTTGGGTATACCTATTTTAGCAATGTTACTAAGCAAACTTCAGTTTGCCTCCCCTTTCTTCTTCTTGTTGTTGTTATTTAATTTCTAAATCCATTCCTCCTAC
>NW_015169172.1:2635943-2638663 GCF_001447785.1 Gekko japonicus
TGCAGGGCTCAGCGTGATGCACAACAATGAATAAAAGCATCACTATAAAAATAAAATACATTAATACCAGTAGAAAAACTCCAGATGGTGAACTAAAAATTAAAAGATCTAAAGATTTTTCTAAAAAGTAAAAAGTTCTAAAAATTAAAAAGGTAAAAGATTTAAAAAATCTGCTTTGGTGCTTTAAAGATGGCCACGTCTTCTCACAGCTCTGAGAGACGTGTGCCATGAATCAGAGGACAGGAGGGGGAGCAATCTCTTGCGCTCCCCATGGAGCCCTTGTGGAATGGGCTCCTAGCCAGGGGGCTTCTGGAGAGCTCTTCCTTCGGCCGACAGCTGATACAGGGGGGCTACTCTCTGCCCCGAAGGTCCTGCCCTGATTCCCAGAATTGGACTCAAAGCGCATGCCGGAACAAGCGTATAGAGGTTTGGCAATGTAACGCTGCGCAGCGAGATCCCAGGGAAACCTGGTGGATCATCCTAAAGACAGATGAGTGAGTTAAAGTAGAAGCAAGACATCGAAGCCCTGATGCGAGGCCCCCCCAATACAAGCGGGAGGGGGGAGGGGACGCCCTACCCCCTAAACAATCTAACAAAGCAGAAACACGATGGGGGGGGGGGCTGAGCATGCAGTAGCATGGATTATAACAGAAAGACTAGAGCAGATAATTTTTGCAAAAATAAGCGTTTACAGACCTTTGAGACTTTGTTTGGTAAAGGTAAAAATCCCCCCAAGATGGCGATCGGAGACTTTGAGGAAGGCAGGACCCAATCTTCCTTCAGGAAAAAGGAGATCGGAGGGTTAGGTCAGGTGACCTAATCATAGACTCTTCCTACAGCTCAAAATCACTCGCCCTCTGCTGGCTAAAGTAGTGTACTGGATGCAATCGGCTCTAAAGGTGGCTGTATTTTTAAAGAGACAGTGTCTATACCAAGAAGGACCGAATCTTTGATCACAGAGGAAATTAAGACTGTATGGAGACTCAAAAGCTAGCTTAACTTGGATGGTTGCAGGCAGACTAAAAAGCGATTTCAGATCAAAGGGTTTGGCCACCCTTACTTCATAAAATCTGCCTACAAAGTGAACGGTCGGATTCTGCAACTAGCGTATGCTGGAAGCAACAAAAGGAAGAACCCCTATGATCTAAGATAAGCAAGAAAGCGAATGAAAATCTTGACGAAAGCGGTATTAATTGGACAGAGCCTGTTATATTGAAGCTGATAGCGAAAGAAGATTTAACAGAGAAGGAAGAGGATAAATCTGTGTGATTGTATAGACTGAGGGAACCTCGGCTCCACAACATTATTTCTGGGGGAGGGGAGATGCCGAATTATCTTAAGGTCTATATCCTAGTTAATTAGCTATGGAAATACTATCTGTCTAGCCTGATAAGCGGATTACGACAACTGAAGTGATGATTGATGATACTCCTCATGTCTGAAAATAATTGTTAAGAAATTGCTTTTCTTAAGCAATTTGTAACCTCCAACACTTGGGCTTTTAGTGCCTTCTTTTTTCTTTCTCCTTTAATATGTAGTCTCTCCCCCCCTTTCATGTAGTAATTTTGTTTTGTTTTTTTAGAAATGCAAATAAAAAGAATATCCCATTCGGGGGGTTAATTTTTTTTTTAAAAAAATCTGCAATCCTACTTAGCATAAAAGGGTTCATTTTTTATGCAGTCTAGTTGCACATTTTTATGCAGTCTAGTTGCACAGGTGAGTCAGCTGGCCTGAGCGAAGGAGTGCAGAGCACATGGTGAGGAGCTGCTAGAAGATAAGGGGATTTTGTCTTAGCTGAGGGTGAGTGGGGTTCTTTGGAGACTGCTAGAGAGTGGCTCTAATCTTTGATATTTCCTGGAGTACTGGTGTTGTGCTGGAAGACTGGAGAAGAGCGAATGTTGTCCCGATCTTCAAGAAGGGAAAAAAGACAGACCCGGGAAATTACAGGCCTGTCAGCTTGACATCAATAACTGGAAAAATTATAGAGCAGTTTATTAAATGCACCTTGAATGGAATGAGTTAATTCGTAGTAGCCAGCATGGGTTTATCAAGAATAAGTCATGTCAGACCAACCCTATCTCCTTTTTTGACAGAGTTTCTAAAATGGTTGACTCTGGCAATGCTGTGGACATAGTGTATCTAGATTTCAGTAAAGCATTTGACAAAGTTTGTCATGATATCCTTGAGGATAAGCTGGTTAAATGTGGGCTGGATGGTGCAACTGTTAGATGGATTCATAGTTGGTTGAAAAATCGTACCCAACGAGTTCTTGTAAATGGCTCTGCTTCTATGTGGAGGGAAGTCTCGAGTGGAGTGCCACAGGGCTTGGTCCTGGGCCTGGTGTTGTTCAATGTTTTTATAAATGACCTGGAGGAAGACATAGAGAGGATGCTTGTCAAATTTGCAGATGACACAAAGCTGGGTGGGATTGCTAATTCTGAAGAAGACAGAGTCAGGATTCAAAATGATCTAGATAGGCTGGAACAGTGGGCTGAGACAAATAAAATAAATTTCAATAGAGATAAGTGCAAAGTCCTACACTTAGGCACAAAAAATCAAAGGCATACATATAGAATGGGAGGGACTTGGCTTGACAGCAGCACATGTGAAAGGGATCTAGGTGTTCTGGTTGATCACAAGCTAAACATGAGCCTGCAGTGCGATGTGGCTATGAAGAAAGCTAATGCAATCTTAGGATGCATTAACAGAACCATTGTGTC
>NW_015169172.1:2638761-2645179 GCF_001447785.1 Gekko japonicus
ACAGAAGTACTGTGTCCAGATCACAGGAGGTGGTAATTCCACTCTTTTCTGCTATGGTCAGGCCTCACCTGGAGTACTGTGTCCAGTTTTGGGCACCATATTTTAGGAAGGATGTTGACAAGCTCGAGCATGTCCAGAAGAGGGCAACCAGGATGGTGAGAAGGTTGGAATCCAAGTCTTATGAGGAAAGGCTGAAAGAGTTTAGTTTGTTTAGCCTGGGAAAGAGAAGGCTTAGAGGGGACATGATTGCAGTCTTCGGCCCCGGTCACATGGGCAGGAAACTGCAGAGGAGAAGCGTGGCTGTTTGCCCTGGGGCAAACTACTGCACAGTTATGCGATCAGACCTCCTGTGGAGGTCCTGTGGAGGTACCGTGGAGGTTCCATGGCAAGGGAGAGGTGCAGATCACAGGACAAGCCGGCGCGCAACGAAGAAGCGCACACCGCGGCAAACTGTTTTTTATTTTTGTGTACATGACAAATGCGCATGCTCCGTTGGGTGCGCATGCGCATCCACAGAGACTTGGACAAAAAAAAAACCCACCTTATTTGCAAGGGGACATGGGCGGGCGCCGGATGCCTCCGGAAACGTGATCAGATGCCCGCCCTTGCCCCGCAGTTTCCGGAAACTAGTACCTCCAAGGTACTAGGTTTTTGCCACGCAGTTTCGGCTGGAAGCCTCGGTTGAGCCACGGGAGTGCTACGCTTCCCAGATGTGCTGGTGAGATCGCGCCCGGAAACTCCGGCTGTTTTCCGTCTCACTTGTGTGGCTTCTGTTACGTGTGACCGCAGCCTTCAAATATTTGAAGGGCTGTCATGTAGAAGATGGAGTAGATCTATTCTCTCTTGCTCCAGATTGCAAGACTAGATCTAATGGGTAGAAATTACAAGGGAGTTGTTACCTTGTAATCAGGAGAAACTTCATAACTGTAAGAGTGGTTGAGCAGTGGAACAGACTGCCTTGGGAGGTGGTGGATGCTCCTTTGCTGGACGTTTTCAAGCAGAGGCTGGATGACCATCTTTCAGTTATGTTGTAGGGCTATCCTTCGGCTATGCTCTTGCAGAGTGCAGGGGGTTGGACTAGATGACCTGCAAGGTCCCTTCCAACTCTAACATTCTATGATTCTATACATGAGAAGGCAGAAATGGCATGATATCCAGAAACAACAGGTGCATTTGATATCACACTATCACCTAGGTAGGAGTTGAGTTGAAAAACCAAACAGTTACAAATGCACTAGAAAAAAAATCCCATTTACCCCATCTATACATTAGAGATGATTATTCCTGTTACTTTCCTTTTTGGATCTGAGCATATTTCTGGATATACCCAATAGCTTAATTACCCAAGAAAATAATGGAAATAGAAGATAGGAATCACAGGATTTGGAGGAATCCCCATATAGTGTACTCATATTCCCTGTACCTTAAGAAGCATTTTGCATACACAAATTCTACCCACCATCAGTTCCTTACTGTGACGGATTGCACAGAAAAGCAAGCTTTTAAAAATGCTGCTTGTGTCAGAAAGTCAGGGAGTTCAAGAGTTAATCTTCCCTGGAGAGAAGAGCTCATGTGATTGGCTGCTCTACTCACTCCCTGATTGGCCAGCATCAGCTGAGAGAGGAAATAAAACACCTGATCTGGAGGGAAAAGATTCATTCGCCTTTTAAGACACTTTTGGTCTTTGAAATCTAACATCTGGATTAGTAACTAAAGGGTTTGGCTTCTGAGGGAAGAGACTTTGGGAGTCAGTGATTTCTGTCAAGGAATTGTTAGAAAAGTACTTCTATAGAGAGAAGATTAAGGACCCAATTAACATAAATATATTAGATCTACTCCGAGGGAGAATTTAGATTCTTAGTCAAGAAAGCTACAGAACAGCTTTATACAGATAACGGATACTGGAGAAGGATTTGGCAGAAGTTCTGGGTAGTTAGAGAGAACTCCCATTTCAAGTTCAATAGTAAAAGGAGTTATTGCTTCTTAGGGACAAGAAGAATAACTTCCAGTGAAAGGGGTTGGGAAGAGAACCCTGATCTGTGATAAAGGGGAGAAGCTTAGACACCTCAGGAGTTAGTGAAAAACTGTACAATCTAAATGGAAAACCTAGATTTCTGGAGAAGCCTAGAAGCACTAAGACAAAGCTATTCTCTAAGAAACTATTCAAGATTCTGTGTAAGCTGAAATATATAATAAGCAAAAACCTCTCACTGAAAAGAACATGAAACTCAGAAATTAAACTTCAGCAACACTCTCTTGTATGTTCAAAACCCTCAGTTCTATATATATTAGAAAGTTTTATCTCAGCAACCTCTATACCTTGAATCCTCATATTTATATACTCCCTTCCTGTTTAATAAAATCTTTATTCTGATTTTGAAAGTTAGCCATTCCACAAGGGTTTACAAAACAGGACAGCTCCAGTATTTTCCTCAAGTTCCTGTACTGGGTCTAAAGCCTAAACAAATATCTGTGACAGGGTGGGACAATTTAAGCTTATCAAACAAAGAAGAAATTCATGCGAATAAAGGGTGACTGTGTTACTGAGGGGAACTAAAATATTTTGGACGGAAAATTCTGCCTGGGTGTTGGGGAAGAGACAGAGGTCTGTCATATTTACAGACTAGCAACATTATCTTATATTATCGTATGCAACAAGGAAAGAATAAAATATCTGATCACAGAAGTCCTCGGGTAATATGATTAATCATCTGGTAAAGCCATACAGATGGTACAGCCAAATGAGCCTTTATATTTGACCTTCTGTTAAAATACACAAAGCTAGGAATGTATTATTAGCTCCAAATGAAAAAAGCCCTACATTAAATAAAGATATATTAATTTTCATAGTAATATGAATTACAGATGTAATGGGTATTTGACTCACTTGATTTGACCTGAGAGATGTGTGAGAACATCCAAAATTGCTTAATGATTATATGGGAAAGCTTCAGCAGTTACTGCAGTCTCATTCCCTCTGAGTTATTGAGTAAACTAGACAACAGTAAACATGGCATGGGCAGATAACTATTAATAAAGGTGGGTTTCAAAGAAAGAGACCTGTATGTAGTCATAGAATTCCTTCTTCTCTCTCTTTCTACATCAGCTTGCACAATGAAAACAAGAGGCACAGCTTGGCAGCTTTCTCTCTCTGGCCCAGCGTTATCTGTGACAGTTTGGCACCTTTTGGGAAAGCACATTTTATCACAACCAGTCCACCCAGTGAGATACACAACCCCCTAAAAATTACATAAGAAATGAAGAAAACAGTTCTCTTTTACTATGTAATAGTTACTAAACACTGGCTAAACCATAATGTAAAACAGGGAAGGCTAGCCTTTAAATATAGGGCTACTATATTACTGATACCAGTGAAGTTCAGTCAGGGACATCAAAATGGGAGTTTTCATAACTGAAAAATGCTAGCTCAAATGGGAGAGGAACACAAACTTCTTTTAATTTGGGCTGGTGTCAGGGCCAACCAGCCTTCCAGAATCTCCTTACTACCTCTTACTACCTCTATTGCCTGTGGTGGTGCAGGCAATACGACGCCTGCAGGTAACATCTGTAGCGAACAGCCTCAATGGCTGTTCGAATCCCACCGCGGTCGGGTTGAGCCCCCGACCCTCGTCCCAGCTCCCGCCAACCCAGCGGCTCGAAAGTAATTAACAAGTAGACAAATGGGTACCTGCCCTAGGTGGCAGGGAGGCACCCTCCTCCTGGTTTCGTGCCAGGAGTGCGGTTGGATGACGGCGGCAGCGGCAGGCGGCGGCAGGCGAGAGCAATGGCGGCCGGGCGACGACGGAGCAGTGGCGATCCTGAAGGCGGCAACCAGAGTGAGCGGAGGCGGAGCCAGATGACGCAGCGGCAACAAGGACACAGCACGGCTGGAGCCGAAAGGACGTAGAGCCGGAAGCTGCGCCCGAAGCAACTGCGCATCGACGGAAGGCAGCAGAGCCTGCCGGAAGTTGGTCGCAACATCGCCAGGATCGTCAGGAACAACAACAAGGCCACCAGGAGAAGAAAAAAAAATGGAAGAAGATCTGCCGCATGGGTGCTGGTAGGGAACCCCCCCCCTGAAAAATTGTGACCCTAGTTAGGTATATGCTACGCAAGTAGACAATTGTAAACCGCTCTGAGACCCGCTAGGGGTTATGAGCGGTATAGAAATTGAAATAATAAATAAAATAATAAATAAATAAATGGTGTCAAAGCAGTGGTAGCAATAAAGCACCTCTTCTCACAAGAACAGCATGGAAACTGAAAGGGTCCTGTGGGAAATGTAGTTCTTTAGGACTTTTGAATTCATTTATTAGACTTAAGAACCCTGGATAAAAATGTTGTCCCTAGCACTTTGCTGTTGAAGTTTTGGAAGGTACAGAGATTTTGCACTGCCATTGCACCACCATTCGATGAAAAACAGATTCCATGCTTTCTCCAGGGCAAAGAATAGCCAAAGGTCCTTTCTGCACTCTCCTTTTAATCCATGTTCACTGCGGTGTTCTCCAAGCAATTCTGCACTAAAATCAAATTCAACCTTCTTTTTATTCCATTTTTCCCCTGTTCTGCATTACGTTACCCCCCTTCAGTAGTCAGCTGGTTTCAGCCCACTGTTGCCCCGGGTTTTTTGGATGCTGTTTTGCAGCAGACAAATTGCCTCGATTCGAACATTGAGAAAATCTGGAGTGGCAGGCAAATGTGGAAAGGACCAAAGGCACAAGAGCAAACAAAGTAGCCATTGGTAAAAAAAAGTCACTCAAAGCAGAAAAAAAAAAACAATGCAGAGCCAGGGAATTCCAGAAAAAAGTGTGGAACAATGTAGCAAAACAATAAATGTACAACCCAAGAATCCAAACCAATGTCAAAGCAGAGAATCCTCAAAGCCAAACTAAATATGAACGCTGTTGCAAGCCCAACAAATGGAAAGTGGCAGAATCCAAGGCAATGTTGAACCAGAGAATCCACCACAAACCTGATACAAACCAACTTAAGCAAAGAACACAATGTTTCAAGACCAATAACACCAATTTCAAAGGATGCACTCAAAGCCAAACCACCATGATAAGTCAGTAGCAAACCCTGGGAAGAAACACACACAGTAAAATTAATGGAAAAAACCAATCCTGGGAGAGTTAAAATGCTGATTCCTGATATTCCTGGTAACTCCTGAATATTTTTGAGATTATTCAGTATCTCAGAAAATCCCATATCCTGAAAATACTGATAAGGTATTTTTCGGTTATATATTTGGAGCGGATATATCCAAATGCCGATCCACAGGTGGATGACCTAAGGGGATGAAGAGAGTATTTATGGTTGATTTGCTGTTTGCAAGTTTCTACGTGAGGAAGTACTTCTTCACCCAAAGAGTGATTAACACTTGGAATTCACTGCCACAGGAAGTGGTGGCGGCTACAAGCATGGACAACTTCAAAAGGGAATTAGATAAGCATATGGAGCAGAGGTCCATCAGTGGCTATTAGCCACAAGGTATAGATAGGGACTCTGGGGCAAGTGATGCTCTGTCATCTTGGTGCTTGGGGGGTCAACAGTGGGAAGGCTTCTAATGTCCTGGCCCCACTGGTGGACCTCCTGATGGCACTGGTATTTCTGGCCACTGTGTGATACAGAGTGTTGGACTGGAGGGGCCTTTGGCCTGATCCAACATTGGCATCTCTTATGTTCTTATGGGAGCACTCAAAATATTGCAAGGTTTTTTGAGTGTACACATGGAAAACTTGCAAAATGCAAACATAAATTAAGGCAAGCAAAGTGGAATTTAGCTATTACTATTTCAAGTTACAAAGGTGGAGGAATTCAGGAAAATAAATTATTTCAAACCACTGAAATGTAGTAACATGATAACACACAGAAATTCCTTTACTCATATTAATGTGAAAAGAACAGGAGCCCAAATACTGGAAGGCTGGCCTTCTCTGATAACTATTGCACAAATATTGTCATAGGCCTATTATGTATGCACAGCTTACTGCAGATTTCTCAAGCAGTAAGCCTTTAAGCTTGACTTCAGATGCTGTGACCACTTTACACACTGTTCTTTTTCTTCTGGTGTATTTATTCTGCAGCTACAATTTTAAAAACCCGCACTTTTCTAAATCACTTGTGCAGGAGTGGCATCCATTTTTTTAAATTTACACAATTGTCCTATTGTAGCTGCACAGTAGTACAGCAAGTGCCTTCCATTTAAATCCTCATGGTTCAGTTTTTTGCACATGTATTTTAGCGTTAGTTCATTGAATGAAAGGGAACACAAATGCATGCAAAGGAAGAAAACCCAATGCTGAAACTGACAAGATCATTTTTGAAAATGACAAGGAGTTACGAAGCCCTGTTTTCCATATTGCCAAGTACTAGGGGATTCTCTGCTGTGTTACTGGCCACTGTGAAAAATGGGAAA